>NC_053444.1:62952509-63259247 GCF_007990345.1 Gossypium hirsutum
AACACAAAATTTAAATGTGTAATGGGTTCAATCTATCTAAGGTAGAAAAAAGCTTATTTGTAGGCTAAATAATATTTAAGTAATTTATATTAATCGAAGTTCGACTGGAAGAAATAATAAAGTTTAACTAGAAGAAGAAAATCAAAAAAATTGTATGACACGTCACCACGTCGTGATGTGAAATTCGCATCGTTGGAACGAGGTGGCATTGTGTCGTCAAGACGACGGTCTTCTTCTTGTTGTGACTTCGACAGCTCATCAGAATGAAGAGCTCTTCCTCGTTGCGACGTCACTCTCTGTTTGTGTCCTAATTTGACCAAAATGTGAAGCATACTCTACAAGATCGGTGAATTTTTTCCTTAACTCATTGAAACAGACGTTGATAACTTCAAGAATGTCAAACGTGGAGGAGTCATAAGTATTAAAGTGGCAATCCATTTGACGAACCACTTAAGGTTGGCTTCGGATCTATGCATCAACATCTCGTTTCAATACGAGAGGCTCTCGAACTTTTACCATATTTGTGGTCGCCTAGGATATGATGAATGAAAATGCTTGTCAAATTAGATGGAAAAGATGCTAAGATATTTGGACCCTGATTGAGGACAAAAGCAAAAGCAGGTTACGAGAAAATTGTAACATCAAGGAAATGAAATTGGAAAAAAGGAAATTTTCTTATTGAAGAAGAGGATAAAGACGCACGTAAAGGTGCACACAGCAAAAAATCAAGAGACTTTTAAATCTCTTACACACGAGCCAACTACCAATTCTAGAGTAATTAATGCAAACATTAGGCTGTTTTACCCAAATAACCAAAAAAAATATTATATTTACAAAAATAACCCAAGTTTAAAAACAATCACCAAAATAACCTAAAATGAACAGTACCACTCTTTTTTTGCACCAATGATTGGCTAATCATTGTGTCAGACTTAAAAAAATTGTTTTTTTGGGTTCCGGCCTGTCAATGGCCGGAACCCATGTATTTTTTTTAAATTGTGTAATACTGAAATACGGATATATGAAAGAAAAAAAAACAAAAAAATTTTTTTTTTGGGTGCTAGCCTGTCAATGGCCGGCAACAAGTGTACAGTACCAAAAAAAATTTATTATTTTTTTGTGTCAGAATCAAATAAAAAATACGAAAAAAATTAAAAAAAATTTTTTGGGTGCTGGCCTGTCAATGGCCGGCACCCAGTGTACAGTACCAATTTTTTTTTTGTTTTTTTTTTCGTGTCAGAATCAGATAAAAAAATACAAAAAAAAAATAAAAAAAATTTTTTGGGTGCTGGCCTGTCAATGGCCGGCACCCAGTGTACAGTACCAAAATTTTTTTTTTGTTTTTTTTTTCGTGTCAAAATCAGATAAAAAAATACGAAAAAAATAAATTTTTTTTGGCTGCTGGCCTGTCAATGGCCGGCACCCAGTCTACAGTACCAAAATTTTTTTTTTTTGTTTTTTTTCGTGTCAGAATCAGATAAAAAAATACGAAAAAAATAAATTTTTTTTGAGTGTTGGCCTGTCAATGGCCGGCACCCAGTACACAGTACGAAAAAAATTTTATTTTTTTTTCCTGTCAGAATCAGATAAAAAATACGAAAAAAAATAAAAAAAAATTTGGGTGCTGGCCTGTCGATGGCAACCAAGGAACACCCAACCGCGTAGTAACCGAGTTCCGCCATTCGGGGTCGAATTGGGGGCCGAAAATGAAGCATCCGACTCATCATCACAGTTCATAGATCCGGATCCACTGCATGGAGTTCCTCCATCATTTGAAGATTTTTTTGGTGACAACCTCCACCGTCAACATCCGACACGATCCGGATTGTCATCCTCATACCACCTGGACTTCCAACCCGAAGCACATACGCCCACCACTGAGGATATTTTTCCATCGGCACCTCCGGTCACTCAATACCAATTAAGTCCCGATTCTGGTGAATATAATTATTCCACGTTTTTTACTACACCGGACGTGACACATGGCTCTGGACCAAGCAATTATCAAACGCCTCAGCAAGGTGCACGGCATCGCCGACGGAGGCAACCAGACCGTTACACGCCAGCGCCGGGCACGTCCCCAGGATCGCGACAATTTTAAATTTTTATGTTAATTTGTACTTTTTTATAATTTATTATGTAAATATTCCTTTTATTTTTACATTTTTCTTTTTTTAATATTTATTTAATGAATCTAACATAATTAACTAATTATTTGTTTGAATATATGACTTCCAAGTCTCGAAAAATATTAGGACTAAATTCTTAGAAATAAAAATATACAAACTAAATTCTAAATTTACAAAAAATATATGCGACTTGGGGGATTTTAATTTTGTAATAGTAAGTAGGAGGAAATAGAAAAAAAAACAAGGCAATTAATATGTGAACAAAATCTAAATGTTTGCAATTTTTAGATAATTGTGTGATTAATAGCACATATTTTTCGATACATTAAAGATAATTTTTTTAGAATTTTTATGACAGAATTTAAAACTTATTTCTTTAATTCTTGCATCTTTGATTAAGGTCCACTTAGTGTATCCTCTAAGAACTGAATCTATCTATTAATAGCGCATATTTTTCGTAAATTTATATTTGACTCTGACACGAAAAAAATAATTTTTTTTAATAATTTGTTCTGGGTGCCGGCCATTGACAGGCCAGCACCCAAAATTTTTTTATTTTATTTTTTCGTATTTTTTATCTGATTCTGACACGAAAAAAAAACAATTTTTTTTTCGTACTGTGTACTGGGTGCCGGCCATTGACAGGCCAGCACCCAAAAAATTTTTTTTTATTTTTTTTCGTATTTTTTATCTGATTCTGACACGAAAAAAAAATAAGTTTTTTTTTGGTACTGTAGACTGGGTGCCGGCCATTGACAGGCCAGCACCCAAAAAATTTATTTATTTATTTATTTTCGTATTTTTTATTTGATTCTGACATGAAAAAAAAAACAAATTTTTTTGTACTGTACACTGGGTGCCGGCCATTGACAGGCCAGCACCCAAAAATTTTTTTTTATTTTTTTTCGTATTTTTTTATCTGATTCTGACACGAAAAAAAAACAAAAAAACTTTTTTTTGGTACTGTAAGCTGGGTGCCGGCCATTGACAGGCCAGCACCCAAATTTTTTTTTTTTCGTATTTTTTATCTGATTCTGATACAAAAAAAATAAAAATTTTTTTGGTACTGTACACTGGGTGCCGACCATTGATAGGCCAGCACTAAAATTTTTATTTTATTTTATTTTTTTTGTATTTTTTTATCTGATTCTGACACGAAAAAAATAAATTTTTTTTTCTTCGTACTGTGTACTGGGTGCCGGCCATTGACAGGCCAGCACCCAAAAAATTTTATTTTATTTTATTTTTTTTCGTATTTTTAAATCTGACTCTGACACAAAAAAAATAAATTTTTTTTTGGTACTGTACACTGGGTGCCGGCCATTGACAGGCCAGCACCAAATTTTTTTTTTGTTTTTTTTTCTTTTGTATATCCGTATTTCAGTATTACATAATTTTTAAAAAAAATACATAGGTTCCGGCCATTAACAGGCCGGAACCCAAAAAAATAATTTTTTTAAGTATGACACAATGATTAGCCAATCATTGGTGCAAAAAAAGAGTGGGTACTATTCATTTTAGGTTATTTTTGGTGATTGTTTTTAAACTTGAATTATTTTTGTAAATATAATATTTTTTTGGGTTATTTGAGTAAAACAGCCCAAACATTACATCCGTGGAAAATCTTCTTAGTCCAACTAAAGGGAAGTCAAGCATGCCAAGCATTTATGGAAGAGATGTGGGTCGCGGGCACTTGAGCCCACTCAGGATCAAGACGAGGTAATAATCTGAATGGGCCTTAAACGCCTAATAAGCCCAGGGGAAGTTGGAGGCCGAACTAAGATTGTGAAAAGAAAATCCAAGCTTGATGTGGAAAGTGGGTGTTTGGTACAGTGTGGCGAGCAGTAATGGGTAGCACCAAGTTTCCTAAGCATGGAACGATCACAGAGGTGGCCATTGAAGGCCTTATTCTAATGGAAACCCTGTCAAGTGACTCAAGCCTCGTCACAGAGTGAGAGACCCTACTAATAGGCAAGAGTCATAGTCGAGTGAATCTACTCCAGAAAGGGAAATTCAGAATTGACTTCACTTCCCACAACTTTTGGACAAGTTTCAAAGAATCTTCTCATCATCTCAATACCCGGAATCCCACTTTAGAATTAGATGAAATGTCTCGCATTGTTGAAATCTACAAGTCTGGGGAACATATTTAGGGCTCCTCGAAGTATGTATGATCACATGAGATGATAAACGCCTCGTAATTGACAATTATTGGCTTTCGCTTTTAAAGCCCACCTTTAGTAGACTAGTCTATAGCATTTAGTTTTCTTTCTTTTGTTGTGGATCGGACGATCATTTGTGCCTCACCATCTCTAGTGAACTAAGGAGCCCTTAGGGGAGCCGAAAACAACGAATGGATTCCCATGGCTGACAAACCTTGAGTTTGATTTCCCTCCTAAGTTCACTTGCATAGTAGTGATAAGAGCCTCTAATGCCAGATCCTTTTGGCCTGATCTTTTCATGCTTGTATTTTTTTTAGCATCTTTTGGCGGTTTCTACTGGAGCCTTTTCTTGCGATATGAATGTTTATCTTAAAAAAAGAAGAGGAGGGAAATGACGATCTCTTTAAAAACATTACAAAAATGTTAAAATATGTAACCAGCAGTAATTTAATGTTTCAAAGATATAGAATTTTTTTGACAATGTGACTTGTCGATATCTGAAAATCGACAAGGAAAATAAAAGTAAATCACTTCTGTCGAAAACAATATAGCATAAGACTCCAGAAACATTATTCCTTTTGTATTATTTCAGTAAATAATTCTAAATTGATAGCATTTTGATAAATACATTTTTTTTTGTATTTTTAAGATAAAAAAGACCGCAAAAAGAGACCTTAGATTTTTTACTTCTCTCCATTTTTCCTTCAATTTTCACTTGCAAATTTACGTTAGGTGGGCACTTTTTCTTTTCATTCGCTGTACTCCAAATTTGCATGAAAATGGGAATGGATTTTGTTCAAGCAAAAAAGTAGGTAACACAGCTAGAAACGGGCGGTAACCGATTGTAATGGCTCTCAAATTACCAATTTGATGTTGAAATAAGCATATCAAGTCACTGACCTCTTTTCCAGTTATTTCATCTATTGTGTATCATCTAATTTACATTCCTTAAATCATTCCAACAACGGATGACAAGTTTAGGAATGCATTCACCAAACATATCAATGGTAGAGCCACGAACAACGATAAATGACCAAGATGGGGAATGTGAGTTTAGATGAAATTATCAAAAAAAGCTTGTCTCGGAAATCTCCCCAAATAAAACCACCCAAATTCATTCCTTAGCCAACTTTAGAGAGAAAACAAAACCTAAAACATCTGTGTAGGCATGTGTAGTTGGCTTTCCTCTTTTGCAATCATCAGCTTATGCATCAGCAAATCTGGAAGTAGACGGAATTGATACTATCAGTACTTCTCATAAACAAAATTGAAATCAAGTACAAAATAACTGAGCGTCTGAGTAGAAATGAATGCAAAGATTACCCTAGCTCAGAGAGCTTCAGGTGAGCTTCAGCATAATCAGCAAAGAAAGCATCCTCATCCTGCAAATAAGAGATGATATTCAGAATTAACATATGACTTTTCCAATTGGTGATTGTATCAAAATCTTGATTCGTTGAATGAAAAGAAAAAAGGTCGGAAGGAAAGAGTTATGTACAGCCGCGTATTTGTCAACCAATGGACGGAAAACAGGGTCAGAAAGGAGAACTTTGTCAGTTGGCAACTGCAACAAGCCGTCCTTCTCTCCAGTCAAGAGCTCCCTATAACGTATTATCCGATTAGCATAAACTTAAATCGATTTTGGGACAAATTGCTCATCACAACTCAATGGATTTGTATTTGGAACAATGACGGATACACACAACTCATAAAAACAGAAACTCACTTGAAGTAAGAGTTGTCAAAGATAAGAGGGTTGGTAGTCCATGGTCCCTCAAATCCAGACCTCTCCTTGTGGCACCTTCCTGCATCGAATGCAAAGAAAATACATATCGTTGTAAGTGGAAAGGAAATTTTAACATTTCAAACTTCAAGAAAACAAGACAATTTGATATTTTAGAACAGACCAGGGTGTGGCCACCAGAAAGAGCAACAATGTCCTGGTCGCTAAGACCCATTTGATTACTAAACACCTGCCTCAAGTGTTCAGCTCCTGCAAAATATTTATCACAAGATTAAACCAAGATCATCACTGACACTGAGCCGTGTTTAATTCTCAATAGAACAACAACATTAGAAGACAAATCGTATAGACTAACCCTTAGAAGCATTGGGAAGACGACCCTCAGGTGGTGGGTGAGGCTTGTCCTGCATTTATTTCCAAACACCTTTAGGTAAATACAGTAACATTGATATATACAGTTAAGAGTTGACAACACTCTTAAGAACAATTCAACAACTCAATTAAAATTCATTTAAGTGTTCTTGCTCAAAACAATAAACCGTGCTACAACATTTAACCATTTTATAATGAAGAAAATCTATAGAAACTAACTGGCAAATCCCAAAACTAAAATTTGATTCAATGTACAATGTGATACAAAAACATTGATTTGGAGCAACTGCATTCATAAAATTTAGGTACCATTTATCCAGTTACCTATGTGCCATCGTTTTACCATGTAAACAAATAATAATATTCATCCGACATGACAATAATTTATTTATTTGTCGTTTAAATGGCTGTAATTAAATTAAAATCAAAGTTTTATGTGTACAACACCAAAACAAAGTTGTCAGTATCACATTGCATATTGAGTAGAAGATAACATGCAATTTGGGGATTTATCCTAAAAGCACAGCATTATAGACTAACCAATCCAGACCACATCATTGAATCATACATTAACCGCTGCTGAAAGCAGTGTGTATCATAGATTAAGACTCACCTCTCTTCCAGGATGGAAGGGAACTTCAGGTCCACCGGTGATCTCAACAGCAACAACACCAGCAAGCTACAAATTTTAAAACGCCAAAAAGAATCCAGTCAAAATTAGTCAAACCCTCAAAATTAAATCGGTTATATCTGAAAGCAAGAACAGAAAATCCGATACCTGATAGAAGTCAGCGTATGAAAGGATAGGGAACTGCTCCTTGATCGGCTCGAGAAGCCTGACTGCAATATCGAGACCGTTGTTAGCAGCATGAGCGAGCTCAGCAGGTTGCTTCACGGTTCCGAATGGACCTCCGGTCTTGGTCTTGACATCAAAAGTTCCAGCTGAGTGCCACCTGTCCCCACCCATCACCGTAAGGCCTATCAGCTTCACGGATCTCAATACCAACTTCCAAATCAGACGATAGAAAAAAGAGAAGCTTACGCTAGACGGAGCATCAGTGGAGCACAGTTCTTCTCAGCGATGAGAGCTCTTAGCTTCCTCTTAGCCTTCTGAACGGCGTTTTGGTACTCCTCGCTAACAGTTGGGTAACACTTGGTCATTTTCTCTGGTTTCAACCCAAAAACAAGTCAAATAAACAATAAAATTTCAAATCATATTAACAATTTCCAAACAGGATCCAAACTTGGAACGAAAACGAACCTTTCGACGGAGGGTGCAATGAAATGAAGATAGGAAAACCACGCGATGGACACCAGTTCTTTTTTTTCTTTTTGGCCTGACGATGGACACTACTTGAACCGAAAATTTGATGGCACACTCTGGCCAAAGGGAGGAATATAAATGGGAGAGTGAAGAGTGAGGGGATGGCGTTTGTTTTGGGAGAGGACGGTTTGGTTAATGCTGTATGGCTGTACTGTGAGTTAGGTGGGCCGGTTTTCGAAAAAAAAAAGTAAATCAAAAAAATACTAATTAAATTTTTTATTTTAATTATTGATTCAATATTTCTGGTTCAAAGAATCACTTAATCTCATATAGTCTTGCTAATAATACCCATACTAAATTAACTATTAGTAATATTTCTTACTGTATGAAATTGATTTTTAAAAAAAAGTTTTTTCAACGCGATGTATTTGCAATATATTACCACCATAGAGATAAATGGGTCATAAATGTTGGCGTACCTACTACCAGTGTTGTAATCATCGCTTCAATTCCAAAGGCATCGTCTCTACTTGAATGTGTTCACACTGATAATTCCTTTTTTTTTCCTTTTATTTTGGTTAATAATTAGTATTGACTTTTGGTCCTTCAAAATGTAAAACAACATTTATAAGGTAGTTAATTATTAGTTGATGCGATAAAAAAATATCATGTTATATTTTCGATAAAACTTTTAACAAAAATACTAAAATAAATAAACTGTATAAAATGAATATCTAAAATAAAAAATAATTGATAATTGAATGGGTTATCTATGTATGTTGTATTAAATTCGCTCTCCCTAAATCCCGTCGGAATTTTCAAATAAAATAAATATTTTTTTTGTAAGGAAAAATATTGACCAATCAACTTTTCGAATGAGAAAAAGAAAAAACAAAAATCAGCCCACCTAACTCACAATCACAGCCGTACATCATTATTTTTCAACCCACATCAAAGCCGTCCATTCTCAAAACAAACACCATTTCCGCTCTTCACTCCCCCATAGATATCCTCCTCCTTTTCACCAGAGTGTGCTTGTGCTCAACTCGTGTCCATCGCGTGGCTTTCCTATCTTCATTTCTTCACACTCTCCGACGAAAGGTTCGTTTTCGATCTGAGTTGGGATCCTGTTTTGGAAATTGTTGATATGATTTGAAATTTTATTGTTTATTTGAAATTTTTTTTTGTTGTTGTAGAAACCAGAGAAAAATGACCAAGTGTTACCCAACCGTTAGCGAGGAGTACCAAAACGCCGTTCAAAAGGCTAAGAGGAAGCTAAGAGGTCTCATCGCTGAGAAGAACTGTGCTCCACTCATGCTCCGTCTAGCGTAAGCTTCTCTTTTTTTCTATCGTCTGATTTGAAATTTGGTATTGAGATCCGTGAAGCTGATAGGCCTTACGGTGATGGGTGGGGACAGGTGGCACTCAGCTGGAACTTTTGATGTCAAGACCAAGACCGGAGGTCCATTCGGAACCATGAAGCAACCTGCTGAGCTCGCTCATGCTGCTAACAACGGTCTCGATATTGCAGTCAGGCTTCTCGAGCCGATCAAGGAGCAGTTCCCTATCCTTTCATACGCTGACTTCTATCAGGTATCTAACTCTTGATCGGATTTTCTGTTCTTGCTTTCAGATTTAACCGATTTATGTTTGAGGGTTTGACTGGTTTTGACTGTATTCTTTTTGGGGTTTTAAAATTTGTAGCTTGCTGGTGTTGTTGCTGTTGAGATCACCGGTGGGCCTGAAATTCCATTTCATCCTGGAAGAGTGGTGAGTCTTAATCTCTAATACACACTACTTTCAGCAACAGTTAATGTATGATTCAATGATGTGGTCTGGTTAGTGTATGATGCTGTGCTTTTAGGATATATCCCCAAATTACATATTATCTTCGACTCAATATGCAATGTGATACTTTTGATTTGGTGTAGTTATACCCATAAAACTTTGATTTTAATTTAATTATAGAGCATAGACATTTAAACGACAAATAAATAAATTATTGTCATGTCGGATGAATACTATTATTTGTTCATATGATAAAACGATGGCACATAAGTAACTGGATAAATGGTACCAAAATTTTTTGTATGCAGTTGCTCCAAATCAATGTTTTTGTATCACATTATACAATGAACCAAAGTTAGTTTTGGGATTTGTCAGTTAGTTTCTGTAGATTTTCTTCATTATAAAATGGTTAGATGTTAGAGCATGGTTTATTCTTTTGAGCAACAACACTTAAATGGATTTTAATTGAGTTGTTCAATTGTTCTTAATAGTGTTGTCAACTCTTAACTGTATATTTCAATGTTACTGTATTTACCTAAAGGTGTTTGGAAATAAATGCAGGACAAGCCTCACCCACCACCTGAGGGTCGTCTTCCCAATGCTACTGAGGGTTAGTCTATACGATTTGTCTTTTAATGTTGTTGTTCTATTGAGAATTAAAACACGGCTCAGTGTCTGTAATGATCTTGGTTTAATCTTTTGAAAAATATTTTGCAGGAGCTGATCACTTGAGGCAGGTGTTTAGTCATCAAATGGGTCTTAGCGACCAGGACATTGTTGCTCTTTCTGGTGGCCACACCCTGGTCTGTTCTAAAATATCAAATCGTCTTGTTTTCTTGAAGTTTGCAATGTTGAAATTTCCTATCCACTTACAATGATATATGTTTTCTTTGCTTTGGATGCAGGGAAGGTGCCACAAGGAGAGGTCTGGATTTGAGGGACCATGGACTACCAACCCTCTTATCTTTGACAACTCTTACTTCAAGTGAGTTACTGTTTTTATGAGTTGTGCGTTTCTCCCTTGTGTTGTGATGAACAATTTGTCCTAGAATCGATTTAAGTTTATGCTAATCGGATAATATATTATAGGGAGCTCTTGACTGGAGAGAAGGATGGCCTGTTACAGTTGCCAACTGACAAAGTTCTCCTTTCCGACCCTGTTTTCCGTCCATTGGCCGACAAATATGCGGCTGTACGTAACTCTTTCCTTCTGACATCTTTTCTTTCCATTACAACGAATCACGATTTTTATTCAACCACCAATTAAAAAGTTAAATGTTAATTCTGATTATCATCTCTTATTTGCAGGATGAGGATGCTTTCTTTGCTGATTACACTGAAGCTCACCTGAAGCTGTCTGAGCTAGGGTAATTTTTGCATTCATTTCAACTGGAAGTTCAGTTATGTTATACTTGATTTCAATTTTGTTTATGAGAAGTACTGATAGTATCTATTCTGTTTACTTCCAGATTTGCTGATGCATAAGCTGATGATTGCAAAAATAGGAAGAAGCCAGCGGCACACAGATGTTTTAGGTTTTGTTTTCTCTCCAAAGTTGGCTTAAGGAATGAATTTGGGGAGGTTTCCGAGACAAGCTTTTTTCGATAATTTTATTCTAAGCTCACATTCCCCATCTTGTTGTTCGTAGCTCTTGCATTTTCTTTCTTAGTGGATGCTCCATAGATATGGTTGGTGAATGCATTCCTTAAAGTAGACATTGTGTTGAAACTTGTTATCCGTTTTTGGAATGATTTGTGGAGTATAAATTAGATGATACACCAGTGATGAAAATAACTGGAAAAGAGGTGTGACTCGATATGCTTATTTCAGTATCAAATTGGTTACTTGAGAACCGTTATAATCGGTTACCACTCGTTTGTAGCAATGTTACCTACTTTTCTGTTTGAGCAAGATCCATTTCCATGCTATATGTACTTGGAGGCTTAGGATTACATTTTTGTATGCTAGAAAGAAAAATGCAAATTAGTTCTTTTGTTAATAAAATTCACTGTTAAACAATGATGGAAGGTAATATTCAAGGTTGAATTAATTTTTATTTGAAAAAAAATTAAATCTAATTTTTCATTTTATGGAAAAAATCTTTTTAAAAAGGATAAATGGGTAATTGAAAATATAAATTTTCAATCTTAATCATCATTTAATTCCACATTATTTAAAAAAAAACACAAATTGATGGAATATTTAATAAAAATATTAATTTACACTTATTTATCTTATAAAGGTTAATTTGTACAATTTTTTAATATTAAATGTAAAATGCAATCTAGATTGTAATTATTAAATCGTTGGCAGTGATTTTATACTTGAAGAGTGACGGGATAGTGAATACTTTTTTGACTCCAAATCTGGAAATCGAAAACACAAAGAACATAAGAATTGTTTACACAATTCGGTTTCTCTATGATTGCGAAACTTAATTTAGTGAGAAATATTCATTCTCTCCAACAGTAACAAAAAGTAAATCTAATCTATCACATATTCCGTGATAATTCTTCTCACTTTCGAATCTTAAAAAACAATACTTTCACCACTAAGTTTATCCCTGTGAAATCAACAAGTAAAATTACAACACAACCGATTTTACTAACAATTTGCGCTCTAAGAAAAGTTCCCTAACATAAATAAGATAAGTGCTAAAAGTTCTTAATACAAAAACCTATACAAATCCCCCTTAAATAGATCTATGTTTGAGACTTGCTAACGTAAAAGGTTTATAACAATTCCATTTAAACAATAATATAATAATATATTTAGAATAATAGAGAATAAACCAAATATGGACTCTTAGCAACTAATTTCATTGCGTGTCAATCCAATCCAAATTTCTATGTTGCAAGAGATTGTCTCGGGTGATTTAATTCGATCTAATCTTCCATGTGAATTTCTTAACTAATATGATCATTGCTGGCTTATACATCCTCTAAACAATTAGCACAACTCATTCAAACCATTTAATAAATTGTCAATACTCAAATATGGAAATTGCCACTCAACTCTAATGCTTGGGAAGCTGGCCAATTTCATATTTTTCAACATTCTCCCCCTTTGGCAATTTGTTAAACAAAACTTATACAATCCAAGAAATTATATCAACATGAATTAGCTGCTCGCCCTAGCATGTTCTCATTATTAGTTAGCAAATAACTTAGTGAATTAACTATTAATGAAGATGCATCACTAAGTAAATATGCGATAAAACATTAAGCATCAAAATTAAGATAGTCCATATTAGCTCCAAAAACTATCATAGCCAAAGGTAAGGTATCAGAGTATTAACAATATACAATTATCCAGGACCTGTAATAAAAAAACTAACCAAAATAAGAGTGTTCACAAAAATATCTTCCTCCCGCTCAATTCCAGCCTTGCCTTCAACTTTCTCTTCCCCCTTTTTGTTTAACAAATCTGTCAAATCAATTTTCATCATCCTGGGCTAGTAGGTCAGATAAAAGAGCCCTTTGTTTGTCTATATTCACCCAGACCGCTTTGGCCTCTGCTCGTAGTCTGTCACATAATTGTTGATTGAAGTCTATGGCGGCACTGAGTTTAACAATGGTTCTAGCTTTCATCCCCTTAGACATAGGAGTAGTGTCTGTAGCAGTGAACACTTTTGGGGGAAGAACTTCTTCAGCAAGTTGTTTTTCTTCATGGTCAGAAGCTTCTTGCTACTCGTTTAGGACATGTTTTCCTCAAGCCACTTACGAGAACACTTGAGCATATGAACTCGTTTCTCTTGTTGTTCATTGGCTCTAACTGTCTTTGGATTTTGAGAGAACTAACACTTGGAAGATTAGAGGGGTAGGATAAGCATGCTTGACAATTTCTTTTACAGGCCAAGTGGGATGAAGGTCGTCTGTGAGGGCTGCTGCAGTTTGGTCTACAGTTTCATCAAGTTCAACCGGATTAGGAGTATGACAATTTTGATGCCATCTGAATCTATTCAGGTCCAAAGTTAAGACGCTTGCCTTGGACAAACATCTTGTGGTAGAGGGGGTGGCCTTCAACTATAATTCCTCTACATAGCAGACTGAACCAAACAAGCCTGCATTGTGAAAATTTTGATCAATTCTATGATCTCCAAATGACCCCACATTTATATTCTGTTCATTTATGAATTCTTTAAGGATCAACTTGACATAACATTTGAAGCAGCTAGGGTCTCAGAACACTTATTCGTTCTTCCCGTCTTCTGGCTGCTTTAATAGCATCAGCTAGTATATTGGGCACACTTGCCTCTTTCATTTTTTTGTTCCTCTGTGCAGCATTGGTGGGAACATTAGGGTTTTTGGTACAGGATTTCACTTACACGTGATGAGTATTAAACCTGTACTTAAAGACTAATGCCACGTTTGGTTCACTGTAATGGAATAGAGGTATAATGGAATAGAGCTGTAATAGTAATTCAATTGTTTGGTTGAATGGAATGGAACTGTAATAGTATTCTTGTGTTTGGTTGAATGGAATGAGTTGTAATAGCATAAGGAAAAAAACTAAAATGACTAGAATACCCTTAGCAATATTTTTTAGGTAGATGATTATTGTTATTGTTATTAAATTATAATAAGATTATTAATATAAATAATAAATATTTTAACCATATTTTAACATAATTATTATTAAATATAATTTAATAAAAAATATATAATTTAATAAAATTCTTAATATAATATTTCTTATATGAATTTACTAAAATCATAATATATAATAATATAAAAATAATATATAACCTACTTTATTATTTTTAAACCGTAATACATATTTAATGTGCTAAAATATCATTAATGAAACAAATAATTTAATTATTCTACAATTAAAAAAATATTAGAAGTAATAAATAACTTAAGAATTAAATTTTGCGTAAACATAAATATTCATATATTAACAAAAGGTTACATGACTTCATTAGTTTTTATGTCATAATCCATATATTACAAACACAAAAAGTCCCCAAAATATCATCAACAGAACCACGATTTTTAATGGTCAGCAATAAATCTTCTGATCCATTCCAATCGAACAAAAGAAGGTAAACTGAAGAAAATGAACATTTGCGTTAGATGATCTGGAATTTTACTCAATGCTCGATAGCGCTCATCCACAGTTAAACCTTCTATTTCACATAATGCTGGATATAAATTTATAGATTCTTCTCGGATAACCTGAAATTCTTCTAACTTTTGTTGAACTACCACATCGGAGGCAATACTCCTACTGAGTTGGTCGCCAAGGGCTTTTATTGGTAATTTGCCAATTCTTTTTACATCTTAATTAATCTTCTCAATCAACTCCAATTTATATGATCTAGTTTCCACTTTTCAGGATTAATGGAACACTTTAGGCAACTTGACCTAGAAAATATATGAAGGAAAATGGATTTTTGTTCCCAAATCATAAACTCCATGACCCATCAATCAGGAATATTTGGTGAAAATTTGCGTAACTAATTATTTCACTCTATAAATTTAGTTACCATAAAGAAGTAGGATTTGCGTTGGATCTGTGGATGTGGGATTCAAATAAATGAAATGGGAAAGGGTTCAAGTGCAAAGGTAGACTTCAATGTAGGGGATGTAAAAGTGGTTTGATCATTGCGAATTTATGTGCCATGTTGAGGTATGGAATCAACCAGCCAACGAAAGGTCCTTCAACTTCAACTGTAGTATAAGGCCCTAGTGTGTTTAAGTGCTTAGTTTTCCTTCAAAATTAATAAATAAAAAAGTTGGCTCTACTAGCTAGTAAATATTATTACTTAATGGGCAAACCCAAGTTCCAGCATACCATCAAGTGCTACAACTATATTAACATTGTAGGAGAGATCAGTCAACACATATACAATAAACACACTATTTCGTCAACTCTCTGAATCTCCAATATGATCTCTCTTAAATCAACGACGACTTGAGTGAGTGGCACGTGATCTTCTTTTATCTCCAAAGTAAAAAAGTTTCCTCAATTGCGTGGTGGGATAATCTTACCAGCACAGGTTCCAAAACCAACATTGTAACCATCTCCCTGTATGCAATTTATAATTCAGAAATCAATCACTCTATACTACTTCACATGTTCCTGTTCCTCCTATTGGAGGTAAAAGATTTTGGGAAACAATACATGACCATGACTTTAACATCAAATGACTCCACGTTCTATATAGTAACTTTCACTTTCAGCACGGATTTGGAGATAAACAAATTTAAATTCTCCTCAAGCTCAAACCTTAGATTCTAAACCCCACTATACTAAGCTTCTAAATTCCATAATTTTAAACCCCATCATTACCAAAACTTCAACCAATAACCCAGAACCAGAAAGATATCCTAAAATATTGTGGTTTCATTTCACCTGTTTAAAATTCCTTCAAGGCCAAAGACTCGAGCCTATCTATAAATTGCATGATAGGGAGATAAATGAGTTTGCAACTTAGTTTTAAAAACCATGTGGAACACAAGAAGTACCTTGCAGTAACCAGAGAAGATTACTTCATCTCCATCTTTTAAGAATTTTCGAGTTGTCCCATTCCTGCCCAAAATATAATAGGCTAAACTTTAAGCAAACAGTACCAGACTCATTTATAGTTATTGCTTGAAGAATAAAAAAATCAGACGCAGTATGACAAAATAATCATCATATTGTGACTCACATACCAAACAAGCAGCATGATCAACACTATACCAAAACTGACTTTCAGTTATTTTTCACTTCATTCAAGGCAATTAACATAAATACAGAAAACTATTGGAATATTCAAGGAAGGATTATATGCATCACTTTTTAACCCAACTCTCAGTAGCATAACCATTCTATTCAATAAAAAATCAACTCTTAGTTTTCCAAAAAAAATCAATGCAACTCTTCCATCTCATACTTTGCTTTAAAGGTAGTTGCAATAAATAATTAAGAGAATTGGTTTAAATGAGCTTTTATCAGGGAATGACCAAATGTAATGTCCAAAGACTCATTTGGTTGTCTTATTCAGTGCATTGAAAGAACACCAGAGGCTAGGAGCAGTTGATTAAGTTGGGAAATTTCTAACACATAAACACATTCATTACTTGTGCATGTTTGTGTTTGGATTGGTAGATACATACATACAAAGCAAAAAGGATATAAAAGTGAAAGGTAATGTACTAAACATACAGGCCCACTAATGGTCCCAGTGTAGTGTGCTACTTGTTGAGTCACTGTCCAATATCTGTTAGAAGAGTTCAACAAAAATCAGTATATATTTGAAAAGCAACAAATCAGTATATTAAGTACAACAAGAGATGCAACATCTTCAAGTTCAAAAAATACTCAAATTTTCTCCCAACATCAAATAATAAAACAATTTGATTCTATCTTTCACAACATCATAAGGGAAAAAACATCTATCATCTGAAAGGACTTTCAAAAGAATAAGAGCAACAGTGAAGTGGAATCCCTACAGGTTCTTGAAATTACTTATTGTAACCACGCATGAATCAGTTTGTCCAGAAGGTTTAATTTGAACCTAGAATCAAGAAACAAGTTCACCTTGAAAATTTTAAAAAATTTAAGCACCCGTAACTCAATAGCAAGAAAATAACTTAAATTCACGTTACTACAAACACATCATATCAAACTGGGAAACATCCACTAAAATAACTAGTGAAATACTGAAAATCAAGAGGTAAGATGTGTTGACACCATTTTTTTGATAAAACGGGGTCGACTTGGATTTTGAAAACGAAAACGAAAACGGGAGTTGCCACTAATCTTTTTTCGATGAGGTGTGATCGGGTCACCTCGAAGAGTGGTTGTTTTTAATAAACGATTTAATTTTTATTAAAACAACGATTTTGGTCTACGAAATTCAGAAAAATGGGTTCGGGAGTCGGTTACGCACGAGGAAGGATTAGCACCCTCGATACGCCCAAAATTGGTATCTAATTGATTACTTAGTGTCTTAGTGTCGAAAATCGAAAACCTCGAAGAGTTTTAAAGATACGATCCTTAAAAGAAACTCTGACGACATGAATTGAAATATAAGATTCTCTTGTTCCGAAAGGATATCACATCCAGCACGTTAGGACACGACACTTTAAACCATCGAAACCAAGATCACCTTATAGTTTAACGAAACCATACTTAGAAGTTTTAAGAGGGTGGCTATTTAGTCGAACGATAAATCGAAACCCAACACGTTAGGCACGTTTTCTCGAATTTCCAAACGCAAAATATTGCTTCACTTTGAAATTTTAAAAGGATATTTGGCTATTTGGTCAAACAAGAAGTCGAAACCCAACACGTTAGGGCACGTTTCCTCGATTTTCCAAACGCGAAATATTACCTTATTTTAAAAGTTTAAAAAGGATATTTGGCTATTTGGTCGAACGAGAAATCGAAACCCAACACGTTAGGGCACGTTTTCTCAATTTTCCAAACGCAAAACATTGCCTTATTAGAAAAAATTTCTTTTTGATGTACGGTGTTAATATGCATAGCAAAACAATAATGAATATGGTGGCATAAAAGCAACACGAGCAATAGCAACGAAAATAAGATAATAAAAGGGACCAATCAATAACATACAAAATGACAAGTACATAGGCAAATAAAATTGAATCCTTCTTTCTAAATAATAATGAAAGTGTAAATAAATAAATAAATAAATAACGAATAGATGTAAAAGACATATATACATGAATGTACACAAAATTACGAAAATATGAAAAATCTGCATGTATACATATTTTAAAATCATCAATTATAAAAATGTGTGTAATGATGTATATATATATGTATATGTATATAAAAATGTGAAATGTTTAAAATATAAGAGTATGTGTATACATGTATATTTATAATAATAAAAAAATGCGTATGTATATGTTGTAGAAATGTATGCATGTTTATATATATATGCTTTGAAATTATAAAAATGAAAAACACTTATATGTATGTATATATATGAGTTATAAAGTATACATGCATGTATATACATGTATTATAAAAACGTATGTATATAAGTGTACACATATGTGTATATATATAAGGTATATAAATAAGTACGAAAATGTATATATACAAATAAATTTAAAAAATATGTACGTATGTATATATATGACAAAATGTAAGTATGTACATATACAACAAAATTTGAAACTAAAAATGACATAAATAGGTAAATCATAACAATAATAATAATAATGTAAGGTGATAGTAATAATAATATTAAAATGATTAATTTAATGATAAAATAACTAAAATAACAAATAAAGGATTAAATTGAAAAACTAAACTAAAATTTAGGGTCGAAACTGTAAATAAATAAAGAAAGGATTGCCAGTGATCGAAATGAAATGCGCTGAGGATATGGGGGACTGGCCGCGCAATATTCCCTCGTCCTTATGCGCATCATTTTGCGCAGGACTGGATTGGAACAAGCGAAAAATTATATGGCCAAAATTAAAATGCAACAAAAGGCAGCATTGAATATGCCGCAGGATTGGAGGGATCAAAGGCGCAAATTACCCATCAGGGCAAGCATGCGCAGGTCTTCCTCCCTTAAACGGCGCCGTTTTGTGCTTTAAATAAATAAAGAAAAGAGAGAAAAAAAAACATTTCAGTTTCAATTTAAAAAAAAAAACAGAGAGTCCTTCTAATCTCTCTCTCTCAGCCTTTCCAAATCCGGCCAACAAGGCCATTGCCATGCACCGCCGTGACCGCCTTGGACGGTGGCCGTCGCTGCGCATAGGGGCTACTTTAAGTCCCGTTTCGGATCCTGTACGAAGGCCACATTTTTGGTTTGATGGCTGCGAAGAAAAAGTTTCCACCCCGCCCTTATGAGTCGACTTTAGCGACGGAGAGGCCTCCGACGACATGACCGACGGCCGTTCCAGGTATTTCCTTTTGCTTCTCTTATTAATAGGTTTTTTTTTAAAAAGAAAAACAGATTTGTAAAAGACAAATAAAAAAATAAATGAATCGAAAGAAAAAGATGAAAAACATCAACTTTTTGGTTCTCTTTTAATTTTTATTTCTCTGATGTGCCTTTTTTACATAGAAGATCGAAGAAGACCCTAAACAATGACAAGCCCGGCCTTTATAGCCGATTTCAAACTATTAAATCTATTGTTTTTTGTATTTTTGCATTTGTTTTGTTGTCTATTGTCCTCTTGCTCTATTGTTGCGTGTTGTTTGCTGCGCGTTGCAGGTAACAGAGATGTCAGAGCACGCGGATGAGGTGATAGGCGAGCAGCGCGGTGGCCAGGGGGCATCCGAGGAGGTGGATCGGCACACATGGGCAGTAAAGGTTGCGGCGCTTGGAGGCTAGGGTTCCCTTGATAGCTGAAAAATTTTTAAATTTTATGGGCTAGGTTTTTTTTTAATTTCTGGGCTATTGGGTTAGATTTAATTTTGGGCTGGCATTTTGGGTTTGTAAATGAACATCTGTTTTATGATGGACTTTTAATTAGTTCCGGGCCCAGGTAAAAATGGGCTCTTACAACTGCCCATCTTTGCTCATTTTCGTGTAACAAGAATAAAGTAAAGACTAAGAAAGACCCATTTTGTCCGGTCTCACCGAGTCCTGACCTCTTTGGGTGCTTCTCTTCTCCAAGTAGCCACTTTCCAATCCACTACGTCTTGTTGCTTCGATCCACTCTACTGCAACTTCAGATGCGACTTGTAACTTCAATCTACTCTGGTGTAACTTCATGGGGATGAGATTGGTTTCTTTTGTCTGCTCCACTACTGCTTAGGGAGATAAGACTGGATGCGATCTGCTCTAATACTGCTTAGGGAGATAAGATCTGTGGTTTTAATCCACTCCACTGCAACTTCAGGGAGATAGGATTGGTTTCTTTTGTCTGCTCCACTACTGCTTAGGGAGATAAGACTTGATGCGATCTGCTCCACTACTGCTTTGGGAGATAAGATCTAGTTTATTTTGTCTGCTCCACTACTGCTTAGAGAGATAAGACTGCTGGCTTCAATGTACTCCATTGTAATCTCAGGGAGGTAAAATCCACCATCTTCGATCTGCTCCACTACTGCTTAGGGAGATAAGATCTGTAATCTTTAATCTATTCCACTGCTGCCCAAGGAGATAGAGCTAATGGCTTCAATGTACTCCACTATAATCTCAGGGAGGTAAAATCCGCCATCTTCGATTTGCTCCACTACTGCTTAGGGAGATAAATCTGTAATCTTCAATCTATTCCACTGCTGCTTAGGGAGATAGAACTAACGGCTTCAATGTACTCCACTGTAATCTTAGGGAGGTAAAATCTGCCATCTTCGATTTGCTCCACTACTGCTTAGGGAGATAAGATCTGTGGTTTTAATCCTTTTAATTGTAATGTCGGGGAACACGATTCGCCATTGTAGCTTCAATCAGTTCCATTGCACCACCAAGAAAGTAAGATTCACCGTTGCGGCTTCGATCTTTTTAATTGCAATGTCGGGGAAGCAAGATTCATCGTCGTAGCTTTAATCTGCCCCACTGCATCGCTAGGAAGATAAGGTTTGATAAGATCTTCTCTACTGCAACTTCAGAGAGATAAGATCTGTTTTCTTCGATCTACTTCGCCACTAGTATGGGAAGACAAGATCTGCATATTCGATCCACTTCCTACCAATATAGGAAGATAGAACCTGCTATCTTCGATCTACTTCACGCTAATACATGAAGACAAGATCTGATTTCTTCGATCTACTTCGCCACCAGTATGGGAAGACAAGATCCGCATCTTCGATCCACTTCCTACCAATATAGGAAGATAAGACCTGCTATCTTCGATCTACTTCACGCCAATACATAAAGACAAGATCTGCATCTTCGATCCACGTCCTACCAATATAGGAAGACAGGACCTACTATCTATGATCTACTTCACGCCAATACATGAAGACAATATCTACTTTCTTCGATCTACTTCGCCACCAATATGGGAAGACAAAATCTGCATCTTTAACCAGCTCCACTGCAACCGATGGAGGCAAAATTTTGTTTTCGATCTGCTTCGCTTTAATGCAGGAAGGCAAGATCTGCTATCTTTAACCAGCTCCACTACAACCGATGGATGCAAGGTTTTGTTTTCGATCTGCTCAGCTGTTAATGTAGGAAGGCAAGATCTACTATCTTTGACCAGCTCCACTGCAACCAATAGAGGCAAAGTTTTGTTTTCGATCTGCTTCGCTGTTAATACAGGAAGGCAAGATCTGCTATATTTAACCAGCTCCACTGCAACCGATGGAGGCAAGGTTTTGTTTTCGATCTGTTCCGCTATTAATACAGGAAGGCAAGATCTGCTACCAGCTCCACTGCAATCGATGGAGGCAAGGTTTTGTTTTTGATTTACTTCGCTGTTAATGCAGGAAGGCAAGATCTGCTATCTTTGACCAGCTCCACTGCAACCGATGGAGGCATGGTTTTGTTTTCGATCTGCTTCGTTGTTAATGCAGGAAGGCAAGATCTGCTATCTTTAACCAGCTCCACTGCAACCGATGAAGGCAAGGTTTTGTTTTCGATCTGCTCCGCTGTTAATGCAGGAAGGCAAGATCTGCTATCTTTAACCAGCTCCACTGCAACCGATGGAGGCAAGGTTTTGTTTTCGATCTGCTTTGCTGTTAATGCAGGAATGCAAGATCTGTTATCTTTAACCAGCTCCACTGCAATCGATGGAGGCAAAGTTTTGTTTTCGATTTTCACTGATCTGTTCTCTGGGGAACATGACCTGTATAATGAACCTAATTATGCCTAAATATTAGGACGGCATGATCAAAATAAATCAAATGCATGTGTGAATGATGTTTGCATGAATGCCGAATTTTTTTCCGAGAATAATCCCGCTTAGGTTGTCATTACTCGAAGTTTATTAGGTTTTTGTGACCGACGTGTTACAACACCTTCTTGTTTGACTGGCATTTCTGAAGGAACATTTAGCCAGGTTGCCCTCTACTGTAAACCTCCAAGTTTAATCCATTGGGGTACAAAACTTGTACCATCATTCTCTCATTGTAATCCAAGAAATATGTGGCTTTTCCTCAATCCTTTCCTATCACAATTCAAGGATACAGGATCTAAAATTGTTTTGGTTCCCTACACCATTCCCAGGGTGTCGTACCAAAGACTTATGCGCAAAAGAAGGCTCTCTTCTCCGAGGTAACCTTTTCCTATTGCCTGATGATCATTGCTTGCTTGTTCATTTAAGCGTTGTCATTAACCCGTCATCTTATCATTTTGTTCAACCAATGCATTTGACAACGAAATTCAAAGAGAAAGTCTAAATTCAGACTCTTCCTTCTCAGATTTCCAACCTTTAAAATTGATGTGTTCTAAACAATAGTCCTATTTTAGGCTCCTATATTATTTAGAAACTTTTCAGAATAATATGAAAAACTTCATTTATGAAAGTTTTATTAGTCCATTAATCATTATTCCAATGCAACATGTTTGCAAAAAGGTCATAACAATGGATAAGAATAAAGTTAGTTCTGAGCATAGCTCGAAAGAACAAATTATCGAAAATAGTAAAGAAGTATGACAAAGAAATTAATTGGGAATGTATATCTTGGAAAGGAAAAAAGTATTCCAAGAACAACAAATAATATGAGAATTGGGTGCCCTAGATATCGCAGCTTGAACTTCTCTGTACAAACTTTCTGAAGACCATTTTGAGTTGGACATGTGTTTAGGAGATCTACAGTGCTCTGTCGATGCCCCAAGATGTCGCCTATCATTTCCTGTTGATTCAGGCATAGCAAGATCACCACATGCCTAATTTGGTCAAGATTCGAGTTGTTTTTATTACCTCATGCTCCAGTTTAATCAATATTTGAGCCGCTCTTTTCGGGTTTTCAACTCAAATCCCCTTTGGCCTAAGGTGCCCTTTGCGGGTTTTCCCCTTAGCCTCTCCATTTTTACTATTTCATTTTTCATTTTTCATTTTTGTTTTTCATCTCTTTTTCTGTTTTTTTTCTTGAAATCCATTGTCTTGCAGTACGGTAACAAACTGTGATGTCTGATTTTGAACTGATTACAGCCCTCAGCTATCGTGCTATTATTCAAGTTCAATGCAATTTCCAATACCATCCTCTTTGAAGTTTTATATCGGCATATGATGACATTGACGCATGCAGTAGCCTCTATCCATTTGATGAAGTAATTAATGATCTCAATTGTGAAGCAGTGCCCATTAGAAGTCTTCGATAATGGTGATGTCCATGCCCCATTTGGCTCAAAATTTGAGTCGCCCTTTTCGAATTTTCAACTCAAAACCACCTTTGGTCACAAGGCACCCTTTTTTGGGTTTTTGCCCTGGCCTCTCCTTTTCTTTTCTTTTTTGCTTTTCATATTTTATTTTGACTTTAATTGATTTCTCTTTTTGCTTTTGACTTTGATTTTTTCTTTTTGTTTTTTTTTAATTTTGATTTTGATATTTTCTCTTTTTTCTTTTCCTTTTTTCGAATCAGATCTGAACTCTTGGGATTAGGCAAGTCCTTGTTATCCCTTTCAAAGAATCTTCTCTAATATCAGATTTCCTTTATACAGCCTTTTGGGGCGAAACTACAACTAGAAACTTTTGATCTTCCTCTTCCATCGAGATAAAATCCAACAACATCTTGAAGGGATAAAAACTCGACTTCAAACGGGCAAAGCTATGCTGAATCAATGTGAACGGCATTGCCCCGGCAAAGAACTGCATCATTCTTACAAGTTTTGACATCGTGCTATTGTGCAGATTTCATTATTAGTGCTCAACCCGGCATATCCTGGTATGATCGTACAAAGACATCTTTGAACAAGGTCTTGCTTCATCTTTGATGTCAGGTCAATTTTAATCTTTTCCAAGCTCACAATAATTCCTTGTGAAGTAGGATTTGTCTATCCTCTCGCGCTACCATCCCCTACAAGTCCGGAGATAGGCTAAAATCCATGTCATTTTCACAAGTCATGTGATTCCTCTAAAAACATATCTCGCCCAAAAGGAAAATCTGGGTCTGTAGTAGGGTCATTCACGAAATTGATATCTGAGGACCCATAATAAGTACCAAAGAATATACAAAAGAATGTATAAATTTACGAATGATTATTTATACAATATGATTATGAATGAATGAATAACAATTTAGAAGAAAATTCAAAAGAATGAAAGAATCTGGAATTGTTTGTAAAGAATGAAAATATTGGCTCAGTAATAATTGCAAAGATGTACTTTATTAAAATAACAACGTTCAGACATGAGCCTATTTCACAAAGGAAATTTCTATCATTTTTAGGCTTAAAAACAACAAAAATATTCTGAACATTACTTTAAAAAGCTCTAGAGACTATAGGGTTTTCTTCCGCAGTCGAATTGCTTAGAACACTTCCACGTTTATAAGGGCAGATATCTAACAAGGTCCCTTCTTCAGTTGCTTGTGCATTGCATTCACTCCATTCGTCAATTATGATTGGGTAATGAATTTTTCGCAGTAGAGGAATCATCAAATTTAACGACGCCTATACTGATAAGCCTTTCAATCAGTTTCTTAAAGGTAATACAGTTTTCTATCGAATGCCCCGTATTTCTCGCATGATACTCGCATTGTGCATTCGCATCATACCATTTGAGGTACGGAGGCTGTGGAGGTTTGGTGTAGAAAGGGGCGACAATACGTGCATTGAATAAGCTTTGATACAGCTCCTTATACGACATCGGAATTGGCGTGAACTGGAGGTTCTTAGTGCCTTGTTTCACATAAGATTCTTGTCTTGATGAACCTTGTTGACTAGCGACCCCTTTACCTAGATGACTTACTGACCTTGAGTAACCTGTGTTGTTCACCTTATTTTCTCTTCTCTTTGGGGTTGACCTCTTATCACTCTCTTCCGTCTCAATTTTTCCGGCTCTTATAGCATTCTCAATCATTTCACCATTCATAAATATGTCAGAAAAGCTTTTTGTCGCGCTTCCTAACATATGCGTAATGAACGGGGCCTTCAGTGTATTGATGAAGAGCATTGTTGTCTCTTTTTCTAGGAGTGGTGGCTGAACTTGTACGACAATCTCCCTCCACCTTTGTGCGTATTGCCTAAAACTTTTATTAGGCTTTTTTTTCATATTTTGCAGGGTAATTCTGTCAGGGACCATATCAGCTACATGACTGTATTGTTTCATAAAGGCTTGTGCTAAATCCCTCCAAGAACTAATCTGGGTACGCGTCAATTGATTGTACCACTTAGACGCTGCCCCTGTGAGGCTATCTTGAAAGCAGTGTATGAGAAGTTGGTCGTTGTTGACGTATCTAGCCATACGCCTACAGAACATAGTAATATGTACCTCCAGGCAACTAGTCCCATTGTACTTCTCAAATTCTGGCATTTTGAACTTATGGGGCAGTACCAGATCTAGGACCAAGCTTAAGTCTTTAGCATCAATCCTTCGATAATTCTCAATGCTTTTCATGGCCTTGAACCTTTTCTCGAGCCATTTGTATCTTTCTTTTAACTGCTTTGGCAGGTCCGTTTTCGCTTTCTCCATCTCTGCTATGTCATCGAGATCAGGGACCACAGGGTTGGTAGGGTTGTCCCTGGGGTTAGAACCCGAGTCTACTTGAAAGTGCATTGGTACCGAGGCGCCAGCCCGATATTGAGGTCCAATAGTGACAGGTGCTCTTTGGGGGCACATATCTAGTCGTGCTTGGGCGCTTGTCGGGGTAAAACCTAGAGGATAAGCAGGGTCCTCCTGATCAACTCCCGAATTAATTACAGGGCTCTTTCCTTTATCAACCAATAATTGTGCCAGTTGGCTCATAATTCTTTGGGATTCCAGCGCGTCTTGTTGGATTTTATCCAATTGTTCTTGCATCTTATCCTGCATTTCTTTTTGCATTTGTTCCAGCCTTTCTAACCTCTGATCCATTACTTTTGTTTGGCAACGGGTACCGCAGGGATTTAAATAGCGGTCCGTTACCGAAATAGCGACCGTTATATAGCGGTAGCGGCACCGTCTGAAATCGTTACTGCCAAAACCCGTTATACTCGCAATACACAATAAGTACTGTAAAATTCACGACCGCGATACCCGCAATGACCGCAATAGCATCCGTTATGCCCGCAATCACGATAAACGCAATACGACCGAAAATGTGACTGCGGCCGTAATTTAAATCCCTGACCGTAACAATATGTGGTTGGCAGATTCTTGTTGGTTTCCAGGGTAACTGTCATAATTTTAATTAATTATGGTCATTTTGTAAAAATCTAATGCATATGATGCAATGTAATGCAAATGTACGAATGCAAAGATACGTTGGTTCTTGGTTCAATTCTATTAGAACAACTTTACTAGAAAACAAATCTTTTTACATAAAGCGGATATATATATACGGTTTTGCCCTTATATTCCAAGCGAAGACAACGATTCTTTTCTCCATCCAGATGAATCTCGCAAATTTTCAATGGATGCCTCTACTTGCTCCTTTTTTGTTTATTCTGGGTCGTGACTCATGCTCACTCATCCTCGCGATGCTCGTTGGCTCCTCTTTGATAAGGTTCAGCGGCCCTCGAATAATCTTTGTCATCTTGAATCCTCGGGCAATGAAGCAATAGTTGTGTAGTCCTCCATTAAACTATCATCCTTCTCTTATTACATTTTCTTTGACTATATTCGGACAACCGTATTGTCATCCACTTTATCAAAAAACTCATTTTCTTATGACAAGCTCTCTATTTAGCAACTGAACGTGAATCAACACCTCTTTTTTTATGATGAAAATGCAATGCAATCATAACCAAAAAGACAATAGGTTAGTACAAAGCAAAAGCAAGCAAGAATAAATAGAACACCTACTCGGGTGACCACTAGAGGTTTGAAGTGGTTCTTCCTAGGGTGGACTCTTAGGTTCACTACATGTGGTTCGGCTCTAAAGCAAAGGTACCCGAACCAGCAGATTCCTCGATCCTCACCCATTATAGGCTCATACGGACTGAGTTCGGTTCAGGGGAATACATTTCCCTATGGCTGCACGGAGATGAAAATCTCACGAAGACATAGGTACGAATGTATCCCGAAAGCGATTCGCTATCCTGCACGGAGGTGAAGACCTCACGAAGGAAATAGCTTCTCACGCCCACTTAAAATGTGTGATCAACGGTCATGCAATGCAATGCATAAATATATCAAGACTTAAACCATCACAACAACTATAAAAGCACAATGATGAAGATCGTAATAAAGACGAATCAAATGCAATGAACGGATCGTAAATGTAAATTAAATTCTCGATTTTCGACAAAAAGACAAAAAGTAATCAACACATGGCTTGACTCACAAATTTCGTCCCCAGCGGAGTCGCCGAGCTGTTGACACCATTTTTTTGATAAAACGGGGTCGACTTGGATTTTGAAAACGAAAACGAAAACGGGAGTCGCCACTAATATTTTTTCGATGAGGTGTGATCGGGTCACCTCGAAGAGTGGTTGTTTTTAATAAACGATTTAATTTTTATTAAAACAATGATTTTGGTCTACGAAATTCAGAAAAATGGGTTCGGGAGTCGGTTACGCACGAGGAAGGATTAGCACCCTCGATACGCCCAAAATTGGTACCTAATTGATTACTTAGTGTCTTAGTGTCGAAAATCGAAAACCTTGAAGAGTTTTAAAGATACGATCCTTAAAAGAAACTCTGACGACATGAATTGAAATATAAGATTCTCTTGTTCCGAAAGGATATCACATCCAGCACGTTAGGACACGACACTTTAAACCATCGAAACCAAGATCACCTTATAGTTTAACGAAACCATACTTTGAAGTTTTAAGAGGGTATTTGGCTATTTAGTCGAACGAGAAATCGAAACCCAGCACGGTAGGGCACGTTTTCTCGAATTTCCAAACGCAAAATATTGCTTCACTTTGAAATTTTAAAAGGATATTTGGCTATTTGGTCAAACAAGAAGTCGAAACCCAACACGTTAGGGCACGTTTCCTCGATTTTCCAAATGCGAAATATTGCCTTATTTTAAAAGTTTAAAAATGATATTTGGCTATTTGGTCGAACGAGAAATCGAAACCCAACACGTTAGGGCACGTTTTCTCAATTTTCCAAACGCAAAACATTGCCTTATTAGAAAAAATTTCTTTTTGATGTACGGTGTTAATATGCATAGCAAAACAATAATGAATATGGTGGCATAAAAGCAACACGAGCAATAGCAACGAAAATAAGATAATAAAAGGGACCAATCAATAACATACAAAATGACAAGTACATAGGCAAATAAAATTGAATCCTTCTTTCTAAATAATAATGAAAGTGTAAATAAATAAATAAATAAATAAATAACGAATAGATGTAAAAGACATATATACATGAATGTACACAAAATTACGAAAATATGAAAAATCTGCATGTATACATATTTTAAAATCATCAATTATAAAAATGTGTGTAATGATGTATATATATATGTATATGTATATAAAAATGTGAAATGTTTAAAATATAAGAGTATGTGTATACATGTATATTTATAATAATAAAAAAAGTGCGTATGTATATGTTGTAGAAATGTATGCATGTTTATATATATATGCTTTGAAATTATAAGAATGAAAAACACTTATATGTATGTATATATATGAGTTATAAAGTATACATGCATGTATATACATGTATTATAAAAATGTATGTATATAAGTGTACACATATATGTATATATATAAGGTATATAAATAAGTACGAAAATGTATATATACAAATAAATTTAAAAAATATGTACGTATGTATATATATGACAAAATGTAAGTATGTACATATACAACAAAATTTGAAACTAAAAATGACATAAATAGGTAAATCATAACAATAATAATAATAATGTAATGTGATAGTAATAATAATATTAAAATGATTAATTTAATAATAAAATAACTAAAATAACAAATAAAGGATTAAATTGAAAAACTAAACTAAAATTTAGGGTCGAAACTGTAAATAAATAAAGAAAGGATTGCCAGTGATCGAAATGAAATGCGCTGAGGATATGGGGGACTGGCCGCGCAATATTCCCTCGTCCTTATGCGCATCATTTGCGCAGGACTGGATTGGAACAAGCGAAAAATTATATGGCCAAAATTAAAATGCAACAAAAGGCAACATTGAATATGCCGCAGGATTGGAGGGATCAAAGGCGCAAATTACCCATCAGGGCAAGCATGCGCAGGTCTTCCTCCCTTAAACGGCGCCGTTTTGTGCTTTAAATAAATAAAGAACAGAAAGAAAAAAAAAACATTTCAGTTTCAATTTAAAAAAAAAACAAAGAGTCCCTCTAATCTCTCTCTCTCAGCCTCTCCAAATCCGACCAACAAGGCCATTGCCATGCACCGCCGTGACCGCCTTGGACGGTGGCCGTCACTGCGCATAGGGGCTACTTTAAGTCCTGTTTCGGATCCTGTACGAAGGCCACGTTTTTGGTTTGATGGCTGCGAAGAAAAAGCTTCCACCCCGCCCTTATGAGTCGACTTCAGCGACGGAGAGGCCTCCGACGACATGACCGACGGCCGTTCCAGGTATTTCCTTTTGCTTCTCTTATTAATAGGTTTTTTTTAAAAAAGAAAAATAGATTTGTAAAAGACAAATAAAAAAATAAATGAATCGAAAGAAAAAGATAAAAAAACAACAACTTTTTGGTTCTCTTTTAATTTTTATTTCTCTGATGTGCCTTTTTTACATAGAAGATCGAAGAAGACCCTAAACAATGACAAGCCCGGCCTTTATAGTCGATTTCAAACTCTTAAATCTATTGTTTTTGTCTTTTTGCATTTGTTTTGTTGTCTATTATCCTCTTGCTCTATTGTTGCATGTTGTTTGCTGCGCGTTGCAGGTAACAGAGATGTCAGAGCACACAGATGAGGTGATAGGCGAGTAGCGCGGTGGCCAGGGGGCATCCGAGGGGGTGGATCGGCACACATGGGCAGTAAAGGTTGCGGCGCTTGGAGGCTAGGGTTCCCTTGATAGCTGAAAATTTTTTAAGTTTTATGGGCTAGGTTTTTTTAAATTTCTGGGCTGTTGGGTTAGATTTAATTTTGGGCTGGCATTTTGGGTTTGTAAATGGACATCTGTTTTATGATGGCCTTTTAATTGGTTCCGGGCTCGGGCAAAAATGGGCTCTTACAAGCTAGATGCTACCTCCAGAACCAGAAAGATATCCTAAAACATGAACTCCATGTTAACATTAGGAAATTTCAAAAAATGCAAATAAACAGAACTCAACTCGTCGAAATCACAAGCCATTTGGGAAACAATAGAATCAATCAAACATGCAATAGAATAAACAAGTATAGAACCACATTGAAAAACTTTTCATCTGTTCAATCGAACATGCAATAGAAACAGTCAAAGAAAAGCCGAATGGAAATCATAAGAAAAGAATCAAAATTAGGAGAACAAAAACAAATATTGCAGATTTGAGCAAAAGGAAAACTAACCTATAAAATAAACAGGGGAAGAGTGCGAGTTGCTAAAAGAGTGATAGTAACAACCTGTCAGACTGCTATAGAGTTAGGAGTAGAAAGAAAAACGAAATTGATTTTACAGAAAAGAAAAAAAAAGAAAAGAAAAACAGGGAAAGAGTGCGAGCATTTTTCGTTCTTGATAAAATGGAGAAAAGAAAAGAAACATAAAGAGAAGAAAAGAAACGTACGAGAAGAAGAAGCAAAAATCGATGGAAGGGAAAAAAATTACCTTGTAATATAGAAGGGAAACTTATAACACTCTAGAATAACGTATTTTTATGTATTAATTATATATTTATTCTGAGTATGATCTTGCTAATTTGAGCTATTTATGATCTTTTATCTCATAGGGACTAAATTTGAGGCAAAAGTAAAATTAAGGGCCAAAAGTGTGAATTTAGAGATAAAATAGGCCAATGTGCGACACAAAGAAAAGTTGGTGCCAAAAGTGCAAGCATGGAGGACACAAGGGTTGAAATGCAAAAAGAAGAGATTTTATTCTATCAAACTCTATTTTAATTATATTAGGATAATTAATATTAAGATAATTATTAAGGATTATCTAATTTTAGGATTTTATTTTATTTATCTTTATTTATCTTCAATTAAATATATTTATCTTTTGGGAGTTTAAGTAGGATTAGACTATCTCCCTTAGCACTATAAATAGGGGGTGAAGTAACTCAAAAGGGATCACATCTTTTCTTTTTCTGTAAACACTCTCTCCCCAAAAGTCTAGGCTTTTGTTCTTCTCATATTTCCTTTTAATAAAATTTCTATTTTTATTTTATTTATTTTCTTTTCTACCACAACCATGAGCCACTAAACTCATTTAGCCAAAGGTTGTCGAAAATTCCCAAAAGGGTTAATGAGGCTTAGAATCCGTACTTAGCCTTCTCAACGAGTATTCATCGTTTCTCTGCACTACGGGCCTAACGTTTCCGTCCATGTCCCTTAAGAAGTAAGCTTTTCAACGTATGCAAAGGCGGCTACTTTGTATGTTTTGGGAAGGTTGCATACTCGGTTCGTTAGCTTACTGCGTCAGAGGTTGGCGAGCCTAAGAGACAAAATGGCGTGTGATTTGCCATTGAGAAGCGTTGATCTAGCATAAGACGATCCCACTGAAATGATTGTTGGCTAGAGTCAGGTTTTACCAAATCGTAAGTCTAAATCCTTGGAGCTGGTGGTCGTAGGCGTCCTCTTCCACTATAACTGGCTTATTCGGTTTAGAAAGGATCATCTAAAAGCCGAGGATTGAACCCAAGGCGGAACGAGACAACTGGAGGCTGGAATCTCCCATAAGAATTTCCTTTCTCTCAACTTTATTTTTAATTTCTCAAATTTTCGATTCAATATTCTTAATTCTGTTTTTATTTTATTTTTCGTTTCTAGATCCAAACATTTAATACTGTTATTTTCTTATTTTTTTTCAGGAATGCAGGTTTTCTTGGGCAAGATTCTGCCTGGGATTTCACAGAACAAGATATTGTGCAAATCCAGTCCCTGAGGATTTGACCTTACTTCCCTTTTACTATTCTTTTTCCCTTTTACTATTCTTTTTCATTATTTATTAGGGATAGGATATTTTTGGTGCTTTCAACGACCGCATTAGAAACGTCTGAGAGAATAAAATTGATGAGGGCAAAAAATGGAATAGAAAATAAGAAACGGGAATGGAATCCTTAATCGGCGTTGAATGGGGCGAATGTCTATTACAACCAATGAGGATAATAGGGGCGGAACTGAATCGGGTTGTAATGTTATTACAGTCAACCAAACGCCCGTTTGGTGGTGGGCCCTCAGAATTGGGGGGAATGCATACCTATTCCCCCAACCAAACATGCTCTAAAGGTGTTCATAATTCGGTTAAAACCGAACTGATCTAATTCGGTTAATCCTTCGGTGGCCGAATTTAGTTTGATCAGAGATTGATTAATGACTTTTTGAAATTTCGGTTATCGGTTAATTTAGTTTGAAATCGGGTAATTAACCAAAATAAATCATATATATTATATATAATATTAACTTTTTGCTTAGTTGTTAACTTTCAAAATTTATATAGTGTTTCTAATGTTATATTTGTTGTTTTCACCTCTTTAAAGCTTTTTTTTAACTATTAAAAAGAAAATGAATATTAGCAGTGTATTTTTTATATGTTTTATACTTATTTTAATCAAAAGACAAAAAACATATCAATTTCGATTAATTCAATTAACCGATTAAATTAACCAAAATATTTCGATTCGATTAATGTATTTGAAAAAAACTTCGATTCAGTTAATGGTTAAAAATTTTTATATTTCAAATAATTTAATTAATAATAATTCGATTCGAGTAGTAACTGAATCTACCATTTCAAGACCACAACTTAAAAACCATGTTTCCATCAATACCAAGACTTCTTCAGCTTTAAATTTTTTTTAATAACTTATAATAACATCACTGAATAGGACGACTCAAATTGAATGTTGTACACTCATCAAGAAAACTTGTTTTTTTAACTCAATGCAACCGGGTAGGAATGATCCGGAAAGATAGGTACCGGGTCGAGAATAACGGGCTTTTTGTTGTTGTTGTTGAAGGTTGTTTAGCAATATCATTATAATTTTGCGAGAGAACTTAGAGGTTGTTTTTGCAAATTTGAAATGTTTAAACAAGCCTGAGTTTAGGGTTTTCTAACTTTGAAAAAAGAATTTCACTCCCAAACCTTCGAAGGCTCCTTTTTTATTTTTATTTTTACTTGAAGATCTTTCCTCTCCCCTTTCAACTCACAGTTTTGTCATTCAGGATTCTCGAGATTTACATTTCCAGGTACTGCCTAACGCTCTTCATTTCCTTCCATGGAAAATTTTATCAACTTTCTGCTCTTTCTCGACGTGGGTTTTTGTTGTAGATGATTCTGATGAATGGGTTTTCATCAGAATTTAGCTTTCATGCTTTATCCATGGAGTTTCAGTTTTCAGCACTTTGATTGGTTTCTTTGCTGTTATTTATGAGGAAAGGACTTTTTTTTTTGGTAAATAGGAAAGAACTATATATAAAAAAATATCAATTCCTTGGTTTTCATAAATTTTATGTGAACACTGGTGTTCATTTGCATCATAGTTATGCACAGAACAATTTTTTAGTGATACTTTAGGGCCATTATTCTATTTGAAAGTTGCGTTCATACCATTTTGTTGATTAGGTAGCTGTTACTCATTGCGAGTTCCCATTTAGTGTTTTGCATTAAATGTTAGTTTTGTGTCTTTGTGTGTGTTTGTGAGAGGGCTGGCTTTTGATTATGTTGTACTCAATTGCTTCTTATTGCCTGACAGAAAACAAATGAAGAATGCTTAAAAAAATAATAGAATATTCTAAGGGCCAAGGGATAATGTAATGCACTATGGTGAGATAGTGTTAAATGCTGGATTAGTATGGATTTCCATGTGATTGATTCAGAAGGGGGCTTGAGCCATCATGGAATGTCAGATGATGGGGATGCCGAACCTGGTGAAGGTGGAGAAGCAAATCATGTAGAGAATTCTTTAGCTTGTGAAGAAGATGGGATTTCTGAACCATATGTGGGCATGGAATTTAATTCTGAAGATGCTGCTAGAACTTTCTATGATGAGTATGCTAGATGTATGGGATTTAGCTCCAAAGCCGGTCATTTTTCTTCACAGTATAAAACTGATGGGACAATAGTTGCTAGGGAGTTTGTCTGTGGCAGAGAGGGTTTGAAAAGGTCTGCTGAAAGCTGCAGTGCAATGATTAGGATAGAGTTAAAAGGAGAAAAGTGGGTTGTTATAAAGTTTGTGAAGGAGCATAGCCATTCAGTGATGACTTCCAGGAAAGTGCATTACCTTCGTCCCCGCAGGCACTTTGCTGGTGCTGCAAAGACCATGGCTGATAGTTACCAAGGAGTTGGAGTTGTACCTAGTGGTATGATGTATGTTTCTATGGATGGAAACCATGTCTCCATGGATGCAAACAACTGTGGCATTAGGAAAACTCCTCCAGCAGAAGCAAATTGCTCAGGCAAGAATGTTGGGACACTGAGCTATGCATTTAGGCCAGTTAACAGAAAGAGAATGCTGGGGAGGGATGCTCAAAATCTGCTTGATTATTTCAAGAAAATGCAGGCTGAGAACCCTGGTTTCTTTTATGCAATACAGCTGGATGAGGATAATCGTATGGCTAATGTGTTTTGGGCCGATGCAAGGTCAAGGACAGCCTACATGCATTTCGGTGATGCTGTTAAACTGGATACAAGTTACAGGGTAAATCAGTATAGGGTGCCATTTGCTCCATTTACAGGGCTGAACCATCATGGTCAGATGATTTTATTCGGTTGTGCATTACTATTTGATGACTCTGAGGCATCTTTTGTTTGGCTTTTCAAGACATTTCTTACGGCAATGAACGATCGTCGACCTGTCTCCTTAATCACTGATCAAGACAGAGCCATACAAACAGCAATGTCTCAGGTGTTTCCTGGTGTTCCGCACTGTATTAATAAGTGGCATGTTTTAAGAGAAGGCCCAGAGAAGTTGGCACATATTTTTCATGTGCATCCTAATTTTCAGGCAGAACTGTATAATTGCATAAATTTGACTGAAACTATTGAGGAGTTTGAATTATCTTGGAGTTCTATTATTGAAAAGTATAATCTTGGGGCACATGATTGGCTTCACTCACTATATAATGCCCGAGCTCAATGGGTCCCTGCTTATTTTCGGGATTCCTTTTTTGCTGCAATAACTCCCAATCAAGGATTTGATGGCTCTTTTTTTGATGGATATGTGAATCAACAGACCACGTTACCTATCTTCTTTAGACAGTATGAACTAGCAATAGAGAACTGGTTTGAAAGGGAGATTGAAGCTGATTTTGACACAATATGCACCACACCAGTCCTGCGGACACCATCACCTATGGAGAAACAGGCAGCTGATCTATATACAAGGAAAATTTTCACAAAATTTCAAGAAGAACTAGTTGAAACTTTTGTTTACACTGCTAATAGAATTGAAGGTGATGGAGCTATCAGCACGTTCAGAGTTGCAAAGTATGAGGATGTCAACAAAGTGTACATGGTAACATTAAACTACCCTGAAATAAGAGCTAATTGTAGCTGCCAAATGTTTGAGTATTCTGGCATCCTTTGTAGACATATTTTAACGGTCTTCACTGTGACAAATGTACTTACATTACCACCGCATTACATTCTGAAACGATGGACACGAAATGCAAAGTCCGGGGTTGGAACAGATGAATGTGGTGGCGACTTGCATGGTCAGGAGTCCTTGACATCAAGGTATAATAGTTTGTGTCAAGAAGCAATCAAATATGCAGAAGATGGGGCAATAGCTACTGAGACGTTCAATGTTGCAATGGCGGCTCTTAACGAAGTTGGGAAGAAGGTTTCTGTTGTAAAGAAAACTGTTGCAAAACTTGCACCTCCCGACTCACTGGCCACTGGTGCTGCCTATGATGACAAGAAGAGCTCAACATCAGCACCAGATACAGCCCCTTCGCTATGGCCACAGCAAGATGAAATTACACGTCATTTCAATCTTAATGACACTGGTACTCCAGCTCAATCTGTCTCAGATTTGAATCTGCCACGCATGGCACCTGTTTCCCTTCATCGGGATGATACTCATCCTGATAACATGGTACAATAACTGATTATTCATTTTGCTTTAATGTCATTCATTTATCCATTGGTTTTGAATTGAAGAACAGTATACTGAATAAACCTTTATGGGTATCTTTGATGTAGCCGGTTCTTCCTTGTTTGAAGTCAATGAGATGGTTAATGGAGAACAAGAATTCTAAACCTGAAAATAGGTTGGCAGTCATTATTTTAAAGGTATATGCATGGTAGAATTCTAATAGTCAGTGAGTACATAAAATCCTGAGTTGCAACTTAATTTTTTACTTGTGTCAAGCTATTTTCTTATGCATATCTGATATATAATTGATACAGTTGCAAGATTATAGCAATAGTCCATCAGCTGAAATGGATGTTAAGTTTCAGCTCTCAAGGATTACTTTAGAACCCATGTTGAGGTCAATGGCTTATATCAGTGAACAGCTTTCTACCCCAGCTAACAGGGTTGCCGTCATCAATTTGAAGGTATGTTAATCCATAGTTAAGCCATAATCTTCCATAATGATTATGATATTTTACGATTCATTTTCTGGTGTTGTGTACTGTGTACTAATCTATGGATTTCAAACAGATTTATGTTGAATCTACGATATGAGTCTTGCTTTGACATTTCTGTTCATGATGTAGTGGCAATTAACATGTCTCGAAGATTTGTTACTTTTGTTGCTTCTAGTGCATAAATTCTTTGTCCCTTGGACAACAAAAGATGGTTTTCTTGATAATCCTTTGTCTTATTGCTTACTAGAATTTCCTTTATTTCATCTTTGCTTACAGCTTCAAGACACCGAGACTAGTACAGGAGAGTCGGAGGTTAAATTCCAGGTGTCCAGGGATACATTAGGAGCAATGTTGAGATCAATGGCATACATCCGGGAGCAGCTTTCGAGTGTTGTAAGCATCCTCTTTTTTTCTAACTACTTGCAATTTACCCTGTAATTTCATAGGCGTAAACGACGCAATGGATACGTGGTATTATTTCATTGTAGGATCCTCCGGCCCTTACTAAATCTTGATGTACCATCATATTATAATCTCAACTATTTTTTACCCTTTTTTTTTTTAGCAGTGCGAGCCACAAGCAGAGCCTTCACCAAAGAAGCATAGGAAATAAAAAGGGCAATGAAGTTGGGATGAGTGGTCGTCTACATGCCATGCCATCGTGCGTCAGTGATAGATAGCAGCAAGGTGATGATGATGATGATGATAATGGGAGTGCTACTGCTTGTGTATTGAATGGAATTTTTTGCCCTTTCTCTGTAATTTGTTCCTGTTTGGGTAAGCACGTTGTGCAACATACAACATACGTGTAGAAAACAAGAAAAAAGGTGAATCAATCATAATGTTTAATCTTTGCTTTAACTAATTTAGTGAATACAACCGTTACTTTAAGGATTAGGTTTTTTTTCCATTTTGGGAAGTTGAACTGTGAATCGTGATTATGCATTTATTTAAGATTTTAGTTTCATAAAAAGTAAGAAACAGCCAGCTAAATATAAACAAAGGCAGGAACCATTTTATTATCAAGCATATAAAATGATCACCTCTATTTAAACACTACGAAGATCCAAAGACCAAACAAATAAGCAGCTACCTCTACCTGAGAAAACCTACTCGGCTCAAAAAAAGAAAAAGAAAAAAAAATTCATTTTACAACAAATACAAATTTGTTAACCATTGTATGTCCCACGCTATCCCACTGTTCATATATCTCTTTTTTCAAGTAGGTTAATATGGGACAAAAAAATATATAAGATTGGTCGCAGCAATTACAGACAAGACTTGGACTACTCTTAATCGCACAGCTATATTACCCACCCACCGGTGAAGTTTAAGAAAATGCTGCAATGTCAATATGCTACTCGCTGATTCAGCATTTGAATCGTGAAATAACAGCATTTGACCTTGGATTGTTTGACGAATTAACTCGCTGATTCAGTCAGGTGCATCGTTCCTTCCATTGCTTGTACCTACAAACTCCGATAGTCTATAACTGTGACTTCGTCCTCAGGTGCATCTAAGTCTTGGTAACTGCATGAAAGAAAAAAGGGGAAGGTTTGTTAATCTGACTGTAACCAAAATAACATGCACAATCTTCATCTGAGCTGATGCAGAGTTAACATAGTACCTCTCTCTTTCCAAACTAAAACAAATCAAAATGGATATCGCTCTTGTTGCATTGATCAGTATAGGTAACCGGATTTTATGAGAAAGAAACAACGAGTCAAAGTGAAGAGGGGAGGGGAGTTATGCGAGCACCTTGCGATGTGAATATAGATTTAATAAGGCTATTTGTATTCCATAGTTAGAGCCACCTCAAAATTTATAAATAACAAGTTTCCCACTATTTTAGAAAAAAACACTGCTGGAATAACAGCATACATCCCAACACCATTTATGATAAACATACATTTTCTGAATTTATCAAATTATAAATTTTAGTTAAGTTTATGCTCTGCAAGTTAAATGGCTGCAACATCCTATTGGGTTGGGAACAGTAGTAAGCATGCTTACCTTCGTAAGCGCCGAGGATCTTGTCGGAAGCCAGGAGGCAAAAGAAAGGGGGCTGGTCCACTTAAATTAGGTCCAGGGCGTCCACTTCTACTATTGCCTTCAAAAGGAGGACCACCCCGCTCTCTGAACACTTGCATTGCAAGTTCAGGTGGAGCTGGAACGAAGGGCCCCAATGGACTGCGATCACACACATATAAGTTATCACAAAAATAATAAGCTAACTACCACTCCCTGCAGAACAGCACAAGACTTACCCAGCACCGGGAACAGGCATCAATACTGGTGGAGGTGCAATATCTGAAGAAAATGGAGCTGCAACATGCATCCCTTGTCCACCAAAAGCGTCAAACATAGGATCATCATGATTCCCCCCATCAGGACCATCATTGTTGGACGGAAAATCACTTGATTGAGGGTTCTCAGATCTATCAAATCTGTCACTACCATTAGCTCGATTATCACGTTCTCTGCGTAAGCCACGTTCATCTTTCAAGCGATTTTCCATTACTTTACGTCTCTGAGGCTTGTCCTTCTGCAAGAAGATACAAATTATGAAAAAAAGGGGGAAAGTGAAATTAGAAAAGCACTCTGAGCAATCATAAAAGCAAACAACAATAATTATAGCATACCGGTATGGGTTGCTGCATAACAGGTGTCCCACCAGGCGCATCTGGATCACTGTGAATGGCAACAATGAATATCTTATAGATGTATTCTTCAAATAAAAATATAAAAACCAATATGTAGCATATAAGACCTAACATACTTCATGTAGTTCTGGAAATAGAGCTCTTCACGCACTTTAGACGTTAGCTCGATCACAAGTTCCGGATGTTTCAGTTTAAGATGCTTGTGCACAAATTCTGCAGCATGAAAGAGCTTTGTGCAACCCTTAGCACCACAACCATACTTCCAACCATACTTTTCATCCCTTATCTTCCGGACAAAAGGATCCAAAGATTCAACAGCGGCAGCATCTAGTTTGTCCTTAGCAGTCATTACTTCCAAAGGATCTTGACCTCTCAATCTATCTTGCCAGTATGAGTCCAGTTTCTTTTCCCACTCAGACCCATTACTAGTAATATCAGAACTCTTTCCCTCTGCTCTCACGTGCCTAAAACCCTTAGCTTCACTAGTTTCAATCATACCGTAGTAATCCACACCATGGACACGCCACAAGTAAGTTATAAGACTATCAAGAAGCTCAACACCTTCCAGGCCTTTTACAGAAGTCAAGCCACGTACAATAATCACTGGGCCTGCAAAACTACCATGAGATTTGTCCCTACTTATTTTGTCATTGTCCGACCCGTTTAAAATATTTTCCTCAATTCCTTTTTCAGAGTCCAGTTTACGTACAAGGCCCTGTGCTTGTCCAATGTCAATCTGAATTCTTCTGGGATCAGAACTGACTAGATGAGCCTTTGGAGCCAGAGAAAGAATATCAGTTTCTTTAGTAGGTCCCCTACCATGCCGCCTTCTTTTCCCACCAATGTCTGTTTCATCTTCAGAATTAGGTTCACTGGTTTGTCCGGATTTATTTGCTGACAAAGCATTGACACCAGGTGTTCTGCACCACAAACATAAATTATTGGGAGCAGCTGGATAAAAATTTGCACAGAGCCAAGTTGAATATACACATAAAATAAGTGGGCACAACTGATCTTACAAGTCCAGTGTTCCACTCTGCAGATCAAGGAAAAAGTCCTTCGCAACTTTGCGTGCAAGCTCATTCCTCCTAAAAAATAAATGCCAAAAAGAAAATGGAATTCAGAAAAGAATCCAATGATAGCATGACAGAAGACACCAAATCCATCAACAACACAATGCTAGATAATGTAGGACATAAATCCATCAAATTAGTAACAAATTCATGAACTGAAAATCATGAAATATGCAAGTAGAACTAACCTTTCAATAACAGTGACCAAGTTTGTTGGATGATATTTGTCTCTCAACCTACATACATAAGCAAGTCCAATTAGAAATCTGAGGGGAGTACAGAGGCAGAAAATTCACTAAACAACAAAATGTACCATTCCTCGTCTTTGTGGGCATCAAAAAATGCTCTTTTTTGGGTAGATATATACTCTGACTTGTATTCTTGGTACCTACACAGCAAAACGCCACATTTACAAAACAATCCAGATTAAGCTGCAATTCTCATACATGAAAAAAACCAAAATGATAACATTATTCCACATTTGCACCTGCGCTCAGCTTCAGCTGGTAGTATATCATCCTCAAGCTCTTGAATGAATTGCTTGTATGACATCAATCCTTCTCTGAAAATTTTACTTATCATGTCATACCATTGAATCAGATAAATAAAGATCCAAAATTAGATGATATGAACAACCCTGAAATCAACCTCAACTGAAAGAGGACTTGAATGATACCAACAATGCCATGAAATGAAAAATAATTAAAACCTTATCTAAACCAAGAGCCCAAAAACAAGACAGAAGCTAACCTTTGAGTAGTCCCTGAATTAGAAGCATCACCATATCTACCACGGCCTGAATCCCAATCTGCAAAAGCAATATCATTCAGCAACTAAAATGAAACATCATAAATTGAAAAGTTGGACAATTAAGTTCACTGCTGCTACATTATACGTGCATCATCACTCGATGGAATTTTAGAAGGAACACACCAACTCATTGTAGTGTCATAATTAATAGCAATTATGCATCATTTCTTAGATGGCCAAAGTAACATAGGTCATTGGCAACTGATCTACTTTCCAAGTGACAATACTATCTAAAGAAGGGGGAAAAAGGAAATCTAAGTGCAAACCCATGGTTAATCTCCATTTATCATAATTAAACGCATGAAGATATTGGGAAAGTAAATTCTTTATATAACTATCATTAAAAATAATAAATCAAGATTTTATATTAATAACTAAAAAAAACTAATGGGTCTAAAACTGGACCTTTCAAACTATAGTAACAATAAGTGGCAGAAGGAAGGAAAATACAAAGGTCAAAATAGAAGTGCTTCAAGATTATGCCAAGTGCAATAATTGAAGCGTGAAGAAATATAGAAGCATTTAAGAAGTTCCCGGAAAAGATCACCTTGATAACCACCAGAAGAGCGACCAAAGTACCGGCCATGAGGCCTATCATCAGGGTAACCGGGTCTGCCCATCATCTCGCGATCATATCCACCACCATAATCATACCCAAACCTACACCATCAAAAGTGTGTTACAGCGTGAGCAAATCTGAATATAAACAAAACTGCCAGTCAAGATAACAATTCATATATGAATGTATTACATATAAGCCAAATATGAACATAAACATATCTCCGGAATCCAGTCGTATTAGAAGACATACCGGATAGAAAGCAAAATGAGAAAACAGAATGCATGATCCATTCCACAGGTAACATTAAATGATTACATAAAACAAATAAGTGCAAGATATTCAGAGGAACTCTGGTATTTTTTGCAAAAACAATGTACCTTTCAATAATAAGAAAAGTAGAGTCAATTGCTCTTATGAAAAACAAAGTATCCATGAAATATGCATGCATTATCAAGAAAGAAATGAAATCAAGAGTTGAATAAATACACAAAACCCTCAGGAAACCAGAGCAAACACTTACACGCCCTTCATTGACCATAAAAATGTTACCCTAACAAGGAAAAAGAAAAACATCTTGCAGAAACATACCCCATGGACCAATCTCCTATATTTAGGGTTCATTTGCAGCTTAAGCAATAGCAATTAGGATTCCTTAGCAGTGTTTGCATTCCAAATAGTCAATCATGGCCGAACAAGGTATACACTACAAAACTATACAGGTCTGCACTTAAACTACTGATTAACAAATGTCCAAGCTTTAACCAGCCAAGCAAAATACAATGTTTAATAAATCAGAAATAAGTTCATGACATTAAGCACACCAAAACACCTAAGACCATTAAAAAAAAAGCAGTTCGAAAACAGATTCAAATTTAGTATCAATACATTTTAATTGTAATTGTAATTACAGAAAGAAATCTAAAAAAAATAAAACATTACCTTCTATCGCCGGGTCCAAATCCGCCTCTAGGGCTCCCTCTCCTCCCTTCATACCCTCCATCCTCACGCCTAGACCTCTTATAAGGCGGAGACCTCCGAGGCGGAGGCGAGTGTCTCCTATCCCTGTAATTCAACGGCGGTGGTGGAGGGCTAATGCTACTACGCCGTTTGTAATCTCTCTCTCTGGTCGGCGGAGGCGGAGGAGAGCGGTTGCGATCGTAGTAGTCACGGTCCCGTCGCTCACGCGAATCTCGGTCGCGGCGTCGAGGAGGAGGCGGAGCTGGGGGAGATAAGTTGGGATCGTCAGATGGCGGAAGCTGTCTGTTGTTATTATTGTTGTTATCTTTACGGTCGCCGCCCCTGCGGCGATCTAGAGAATCGACCGGCATGTTTATGACTTTGGCCATGGGGTTGGTTAAACGGAACCCTAGAAAGATAGAATATAGAGAACAAAATCTTAAATTATTCCTAAATTATTTTGCGGACACTGAGGACCCTCAGTAACTACAAATGAATAGCCAATCTGCTCCAGAAAATCAATATTTATCTTTTACATCTCCTCATCTACCCTTTTTTTCTTTTACACCCATCATTGTAATAAAAAAAATTATGGTATTTAAATAAGTTAGATTAAGCGATAAAAACATAAATATTTTTTTGAAAATTTTAATCAATTTAAAATTACATTTCTAATTTTTATTTATTTTTCCCGACATTTCTATTTTTTAAGATTTTATCAACTTTTCTAGTTATTTATGAATTATGATACAACAGTTAGTTCGATTTTTATTACATTGGTTCAGGGTGTACAATTACAAATTGGGCCGTAAAAAGGTCATTTTGGGTTGGATCGAAGAAACAAAGCCTTTAATTTTTGCCCACAACCTAAATCTCTGTGTCAGAATCAGTATATTATTAGTTTTAGTTTTTAGGATTTGTTATGCATGTGGTGAAACTGAACCATTTGTAGCTGCCGCAGTTCCCTTCTCGCCGAAGATCTCCCGTCCTCCGACGACAATGGTTGCCGCCAAGAAGACCGTAAAGACCCTTTTACTCGTTTTCTCTTCTTTTTTTTTTTGAATATTTAACCTAAATTTTCTGAAAACATGCTAATTCATTTTTATGTTGTTGATGATGGTATTTTAATGCAGAAGAAGACCCATGAGAGCATTAACAACAGATTGGCTCTCGTTATGAAAAGTGGGAAATACACTTTAGGTTACAAAACTGTTCTCAAATCTCTCAGAAGCTCCAAAGGTATTCCATTGTTTCTTTAAAATTGAACTTATTCCTCTCCCATATTGAAATGTCGAGCAATCTGGTTGTTGTTTTGAACATCTCTGTCACTTGTAGTTTGTTTTGCTATATGAAAAATGATGGGTTTGATTTCTTGTTTTGAATAGTAAACTAAAAGTGAATGAATTCCATTTTGGGAGATAGTGTTTAAACAGATTCTGTTTGAAAATCGATTTTTCCCTTTGTGTTGCTAATCTAATGTTGATTGAGCATTGGAAGACATGTATGCTTATTTTGTTGTGTGTTGTAGGTAAGTTGATTATTATTTCCAACAACTGCCCTCCTCTTAGGAAGTCGGAGATCGAGTATTATGCCATGTTGTGCAAAGTTGGAGTTCACCACTACAATGGAAGTATGTTCCTTAACCTATCATTATAATTGTTTAGAACCAATGTTTACTTTTCATGTCACATTGAATCGAAATCCATTTTAGGATCCCTTCCCTTGCCCTTTCAATTCTTTAGTTTTAGTTATTTGTGAAAAGCCAGATAGAATTGCTTTTTCTAATGCTGCTGATGGAAATGGTAGAAGGAACGTCTAATCTGTACGTCACTCAGAAGCCATTTGATGAATTTATTGATATGGACGATATTTTTTTTAATTGGTAATATTGTATCTTGATGGAAGCTAACTGTTATTCTAGTTTTCACATGTAAATTGTGATGGTGGTTTGTTTTAATGGTTGACGATTCCCTTAAAAATGTGTGTTCTGTTTTTGCAGACAACGTAGATTTGGGAACTGCTTGTGGCAAATATTTCAGAGTGTGCTGCCTCAGCATTATTGACCCTGGTAAATATAAGGGCATTGATGATAACATGTTCAATTTACATATTCCTGTTGTCTATATACTGTTCTGATTTTGGTAACATCTTGTGTTTTCCAGGTGACTCTGATATTATTAAGAGCATGCCTGGTGATCACTAAGCTACAGCGGATGACATATCTTCATAGGTTTTGTTCTGATATAGTTTCTTCTATTTTTTGGGTAGTTTGAAACATTAATGATACTCTGAAATTCAGAACTTTCTTTGTTGCCATCTTGATGTTCGACTTGTGGTGATGATATTATTGGTCTATGTTCTGGAAATTTTGTGAGTCAATTTCGTTTTAAGACTATTGCTATCTTTGTATTTTGTTCTGGTTTACTTCTGCATCTGGATAATCTGTTCCATCTTGCTATCAATTTGCTCATTTGTAGTGTTGTTAAAGGTTAATTGTTTCTGCCATTTCCTTGCATTTTTGAAGGCCTTAAAAGCTTTGCTCAGTAAGATGGAGAAGATTGGAAAGAGTAAAAAAGTAGTAAGAAAACATGATACATTTTTCAAAATTGAAAGAAAAGAGTAAATTTTTTTTATCCATTTCTTAGAATTGAAAAATAAAGTGAAGAAATTTTTAAAAATTGCATAGTTTTGAACATTAATTGACTTACTTCTTACTTTACTTTATATTTTTTATTGGGAATGATTTGTTTTTATGTATTAAATAAAAATATCAAATTTTTATTATCTCTAATTTTTATTTTTCCTACCAAGCATATTAATTTTTTTTCTCTATTTCCATTCGTCTTTTTTCCTTTTTCTTTTTCATTTATTTGAGTACACTCAAAACTCTAAAACCACTAGTGAAATGTTTGATGTAACATTATGGCATGTATTGTTATATTTTAAAATGAGATTATGGTGTTTGAATTTCAACATTTTGGTCTTTCTGTAATATTACATTATGGCCATCTTGTAATATAAAATGTACTATGCTTCATTTCTTAAGTAATTTTGTATTATGGGTGTAACCTTAAATTTTGAATTAATTTGTGGTTTTTTTCTTAAGATTAATTAAAAATAAAAACATGTATTTCTCTTCTTAATAAAGAATTAGTAGATGTCATAAATTACAATTATAATAATTTGTTGTTGTAATCACTTTTCATGGATTATTATATTTATGATTTATAAATTTATTTTAACATAATTTATTTATTAATATATAAATGGTAATAAAAAGTAAGAATTGTAATAATTTATCATAATTTTATGAAAATTGAGATTAAAAATATTAAATGAACTAAACTTGTTAAAAAATAAGTTCTATAAGAATAATTGAGTAAAATGTGTTTCTAAGTAATTTTAATGTATATGTAGAGATTTTAGTATGATATTAAACATTTAGTATGATGAATTCTTGAAAGATTAAAAAATGTACTTGATAGAGCCAATTATAGATCCTCAAATCACTGATGTAGCAGTGAAGACCTTGCAAGATCACAAAGTTGTTTAAAAGGCTGCGTTTACCATATATGGTTAGCTGATCTGAATCACATGGCTCATTTTCATGGTAATGAGCGAGACCTCAAACTGATGCTGATTCTCTGATAAATAGAGAAGCTTTGGAGTTGGTAGTTTTCATGCATCACTATAGACATTGTGATCTATAGAAGTACGTGGAGCAATTGCCGAAAGTGTGGTGCTGGTACTTAGATTTGGGCCAATTATAAACGTAATGCGACCTAAAGTTCAAACCTAAACGAAAGGTCAATCAAGAGGTAGGGAAGCTCATCACTTTTCCACGTAGCTAGCCAACCATTGTGCCTCTTTAACTTTGGAACCTATATAGTCTTGCTGTCAAGTTCATTAACACCATGAAAAAGGGTTCAGTGAATCAAAGATAAGCCATGCTATGCATAAAGAAGAAAGAAAACCGCAATTATTGGACCAAACATATTTGTGGGTCGGTTTGTCCCCATTATCACCACTTTCTAAATCCTAATTATGACCATCGAGATCACCTTCCAAAAACACCAACTCTCACCATGCGTCAGATTTTATATTTATGATGCAGTTATTTATACGTATTTTGCTTTATAACCCAAATTAGCACTCCTTATTGGCTTTTGCCTTCATGTGAAGTTAGCATCAACCCATGTGTGAGTGACAAGCAAAGATTCCTTAGCAGTGACCCATGTATCCTACCTACTGAAAGCAAAGAAAATAAGTCCAAAACCTCATTAGTTGGCATGAAAAGAAAAAGGTTTAGGGATTGAAAACTGAGCTGACTGACTTATTTGATGCCACTAAAACATTAACTTTAAAGCCTTTTACTTGCTCCTTTATTTCTCATTCTATTTGTTGACCTTTCTACGGTAAATATAGCAAGGAAGTCCCTGTACTTAGGGATGGATTGCATTTCGGTTTTTCTATTGAAAAATAAGTAAATTAGTCTTTCTACATTTTGAAACGTACAAATTAACCATTTAAAATGATATTTTAACTATAGTTCAGGGATCAAATTAATAATTAACCATTTAAATTAACTTTTTATGTCATCATTTAACGGATAAAATTTAACAAAAAGACTAATTTACCCCTTTCTTGCTGCCCATACTTTCAGTATATATTCATCAACTTCTTCTTCATCAAAAGAGAGCCCAACTCTTTGAATGCTCCCTGTTTTACCTACCATCCACCATAATTACCCCCTACCTTTTTAAATAGTTGAACCCTTAAAATTGACAACCTTTCCGAGTTGGCCCCCATTTATGTCTATCTAAAATAACTTCACTGTCAATTTTATTTCACCACATTAGCCTAAAAAAGCTAATAAAAATGAAGAAAACCTGGGTTCATTATTCTTTACAAGCACTTAAAGAGTCGACTACAAAGGATTTAGATTAATCCCAATGCTTTAATACACAAAAAAGAAAGAAAAAACATGTGCAAAAGTAGCAAGGTTTCTGAGATTTAATAGTTTAAAGATATCAAAGATTCCACTGACAGTAAATAATATATAAATGGAATTTATTAACTTATTGCCCAAGAAGCTGATCTCATGCTTGGTAAAATACTAAAATATGAAAACCTTTGATTTGAAATAATATATAATGCCGAAGAAGCTGATATTATCTTCAGATCCTGTTAACATGCATGGTAAAATGCTAAAACATATAACCCTAATTTTGATTTAAAACTTAAAAACCATGTTTCTCTTTTATATTAGGGTAAATTACCTTGTTGGTCACCCAACTTTTAAGCTGCTTTTATTTTGGATAATTAAAACGAAATTCTTGCAATTTAGTCACCCAATTTTTAGGACTCTTTCATTTTAGTCAACCAAACGTTAAATCTCTAACGGAAGTTAACTGTACATGCCACGTTATGTTTATATTTTCATTTTGGTCACCCAAAAAATATTGTTTTAAGTTTTGATTGGAGTAGAAAAATCAAGGATTAAAGTGAAAAAGCTATAGAAACTAAAATAATAAACAAATATTGTCAAATTGTACTTGTTTATCTCATTGCCAAAATTTTAAATTTTATTTTTTAATATTAGTATTTTAAATTTCAAAACATCAAAATAAATTGTTGAAAATTTTTTATCCATTGATAATGTCAATCGTTTTGTTACTATAATATTAATTAATCAATCGATTGTTTTTTTTTGGCAAATAATATATTGTTCTTCATTTGGGTAAAAAGGCGATGAAAAATTAAGAGTTTTGTTAGGGATGGAAGTCAAAATTAATCAATTTAATTAATTGTAATGATTTTGTTTGTTTTAGCTTAGCATGCAAGATCCAAGATCATATAATTAAAAGAAATTTGGATTCTATAGACAACTATTAAAGACAATAACTTTCATCGATAATTTTTAAAATAATTTTAAAACATCAAAATAAATTAAATAAAATGTTGAAAATTGTTTACCTATTGATAATGTCAACCAATTTGTTACTATAATTATGAATGTTAATATTTAAAAATTTATATTTTCAAACCCAAATTTAGAATTTTCAGTAATGGGATAAACATGTACAATTTTATAATTTTAGTGTATTATTTTAGTTTCTACCTCCTTTTCATATTAACCATTGATTTTTTAATCCCAACCAATACTTAAAAAAGATATTTTTTGGGTGACCAAAATGAAAGTGCAAAATATGACATGGTGTGTACAGTTAACCGTTGTAAGAGATTTAACACTTGGGTAGTTAAAATTAAAACACCTTAAAAATTAGATAACAAAATTATAAAAATTTCATTTTAAGTGACTAAAATAAAAACGCCCTAAAATTTTGATAAGCTTAATTTACCCTTTATAATATTGTTTAACTACTTTTCTGATCAATCCTTGGATCTTTCTTCAAATACCTTTTCTTTTGTGTCTTTTAGTAATTAATTTAGTTTATCAAAGTTAATGATGAAAGACTAAATTAAAATTTCAACTTTCTTTTAGCTTTTTCATTTGTGGTTGAAACATGCAAGAGAAACTTTTAGATAAAAGAATGAAGTTAAAAAGAGAAAAATAACATTGGTTAAATTACACCAACAATCACTTAATTTTGAGATAGTTAACATAATAGTCACATTAGTTTCATTTTAGTCACTCAATTTTAGGAAAATGACAAAACAATTCTTTTTGTCGTTTTTCGTTACAGACGTAACGATAAAGTGACATGGCAGATAACGACTTGCTTGGTGTCATTAACCGTCTAGCTGGCCGATTAGCACCAATTTAAACAACTCTATCAACAACAATTTAGGGTTTATACAGTAAAATAATTAGAGAAAAGGAAGAAGGTGAGGAGGAGGAGGAGGAGGAGGAGAAGAAGAAGGAAAAGAGAAAAAAAATAGAGAAGATCGAAAAGGTATAAATTGATAATCTCATTGCTAAGAAACAGAGAAGGTATAAATTGATATTCCAATTTATCGTCTTTGTCTATTGTTCTTTGAAACTTCATTTTGTTTCAATTTTGTTAGTTGCATGTCTAATTTGAGGTAGAGGTGTAATGGCTTACCTGAGGAATTCAAGCTCAATCTAGTTTTACTTTTAAAGCTTGATTGATCTTCCCAAATTTCATACAAACCCAAGTATCTTGCGAATACCCAAAACTGAAGATAATAAATGGTATACTGCAATTGATGGATCTGGATGGTTTCTTTTTCATGTAGTTGAGAAACAGAGCTGCAACTGTGAGATCAATGGAGAGGAAGAAGATGTATGTTAAAGATCTTGAGATGCAGAGTAGGTATTTAGAAGGGGAATGTACACGATTGAGCCATGTTTTTCAGTGCTTCATTGCTAGGAATCAAGCTCTTTTGATTTTCTTTTCCTCCTCCCCTTAATCACAATCAATTTCTGTTGTTTTTCCCTAAACTAACCTAACCCTTCAGATTTTTTCCTTAAACCCACCCCAAACCTTGACCCATTAGCTACTTCACCAACGACGTGGCAAGTTAACTGGCCACATCAGTGGTTTCATTAAGACACTAATGGAAAATATTAATAAGTGACTGTTTTGTCACTTTTTGATAACGTTAGTGACTATTTTGTCATTTTTCTAAAGTTGAGTGACTTTGATTTAATGTGCAATTGTATACATGAACTTTAATTTGGTGTAATTATACACATGAAACTGTAATTGTGGTTCAAATATATACTTGAAACTTTAATTTTGATTTAATCATGCACATTTAAAGAAATAAATACATCGATTTATTTTTATATTGGATAAATATAATTATTTATATGTACAATATATAAAAATAAATTGATGTTATATCAATAATTGTGTTAATAATTTATAATAAATGGATCAAATTAAAATTTTATGTATACAATTGCACATTAAACCATATTTATATAGTTTTGGGATCTATCCCTATATTTATAGATTATAATAATTGATTTTGATCATAGAAATTCTAATTTATAATTGTAAAATAAAATAAAAAGTTATTACGATACAAAAAATTGAGTTTCACTTTCATAGAAATTATAATTTATAATTGTAAAATAAAATAAAAAGTTATTATGATACAAAACAATGAGTTTCACTTTCCCAACAAGTAAAATATAAGTCCTAATAAAAAATTTTCTGAATATTTTATAGAAGAAAGATAGTATGAAATAGAGATATTATCCATTTTCAATAGTTTAACGCTACATTAGTAATTTTATTTTAAATTTTAGGATTTTCCTTTGAATTGGATTTTTTTTAGGATGAAAATGTTGATGTAGCATTAAACTGTTAGGATTGACCCGATTAAGCAACAAAAAAAATAGCGGAATAAATTGAGAAATTGAATACACAAATTTAACGTGGAAAACCCCTCGAAAGAGGATAAAAAACCACGGACAAAGATAATTTTACTATAATGGCAAAAGAACGAAAAGTACAAAAGATGGAGATAAAAAACTAAACCCTGAAAAACCCAAAAACAAAGAACCCTCAAAATGTAAACACAAAATTCTTTAAATGTGTTATGAGTTCTAATCTCTAATGGGTGTATTTTCTAAGGTTGCAAAAGAACCTATTTATAGGCTAAATTAATAGGTCAAATAAACTATACTAATAAATTCTAAATATATTATACTAATAAATACTAAATCTTCTAGAAAAAAAATATATTTTGTTTAACTTGACTTGCAAGCAATCTCTTAGAATTTGGGTCACACAACTCTAACAATCTCCACCTTGACACGAATTCTTACAACACCATTTTTGCCAAAGCCCACCACGGGTCTATCTTGAACTATGCAGGGAATTAACTGAGCTGAATCTGTACTTAGAAGTTGGAAGACTTCTAGCCTTCGACTTGTGTACTGCCAAATCAAAACTAACCCGAGTCTAATTTTCAAGAACACAGTGCCCTAACTTTTCAAAACCTACATCCCAAAAAGAACCTCTCTTCAACGAAACAATCATACATTTTTCCCTCCTATGACCAAGTTGCATCCGCTTTAAACGAGTTGACTTCGACTCCGTAACGGACGAGGGACGTCCGATTTCACCAGTCACTATAGAACCTTCCAGAATATAAAAACTATCAATTCTTTTACCTTTTAACAAAGTAAGAGCTCCACGAGATACTTTAATGTCGCTCGACTCGATGTTGATTCTGCATCCTTTCAAATCTAAAATACATAAGGAGATGAGATTCTTTTGTAAATCAGGTACATACCTGACATCTGAGAGTGTCCTAATCGTCCCATTGTGTATCCTAGTTTTAACAATATCAATATCAATTACCTTACTAGATGAATCGTTTCCCATACGCACAACTCTACATTCAACCGAACTGTATATAGAGAATCATTCTTTATTGGAACACATGTGGAAAGAACATCCCGAATCTAGGATCCACTCGAACGTGAGCTTGGAGTTATCGCTCGTTGACACTAACAAGAAATCACCACTACTTTCATCGGCCAAATTAGCACCAGCTACATCTTTTTTGTTACTCTCAGCAGGTCTTTTATTTCACAGTTTATAATAATCTGCTTTGACGTGACCTAACTTTTTACAATAGCGACTCCTTTTGTCTCGTTTCTTTGATGCTACCAAAACGAAAGCTTGCCTATCTGCCTTGCTATCCAAACCAAACTCATTGTCGAGTTTCTCTCTACTCAACAAATGACCCTTCATATCTTTGAATAAGAGTTTGTATCTGCCATAAATTAGGGTCTCCCTGAAAGACTTGTATGAAGGGGGTTAAGAGCACAATAATAGCATAGCTTGATCTTCATCGTCAATATGAACCTCAACATTCTTTAAATTATTTAAAAGAGTAATGAATTAACTGATGTGATCTCTAAGAAGCTCACATTTGTTCATGCGAAACGTAAATAGATGTTGTTTCAACACTAAACGGTTAGTCAGAGACTTAGTCGCATAAATAGTTTCTAACCTTTTCCACAAGGCAGATGATGTCTTTTCCATCAATACCTCCTGCAATACCGTATTCGTGAGGCACAACTAGATTGCAGACAAGGCATTTTCATCAAGCTCTTCCCATTCTGTTTAATTTAGTTTCTCAGGCTTTTTCCCGGTAACAACCTTTTTTAATCCAGTTTGAACTAGAATTGCCATCATCCGAACTTGCCACAGATTGAAATTTGTCTCACCATAAAACTTCTCAATTTCAAACATTGTTGTTGTCATCTCTAAATGGGCTGATCTATGAAAATTGAACTAGCTCTGATACCAATTGTTAGGATCGACCCGATTAAGCAACAAAAAAATAGCGGAATAAATTGAGAAATTGAACACACAAATTTAACGTGAAAAAACCCCTCCAAAGAGGATAAAAAACCACGGGAAAAGATAATTTTACTATAATGGAAAAAGAACGAAGAGTACAAAAGATGGAGATAAAAAACTAAACCCTGAAAAACTCGAAAATAAAAAACCCTCAAAACGTAAACACAAAATTCTCTAAATGTGTTATGAGTTCTAATATTTAATGGGTGAATTTTCTAAAGTTACAAAAGAACTTGTAATAGGCTCAATTTTCCCGGGCCCAAAAGCACAAACACAAATAAACCAAAAATACAATAAAAACCAATAAGCAATCCAAAAAAACAGTCCATTTACAAATGGCCCAGTGCAAGCCCAAACTCTAACCTAGCCCAGAACCCAACTCGGCCCAAGACTTTCCCCAAACACCGAAAACTCTAGCAGCAAGGGTTCCTAGTGCCGCAGCAGAGACGTCCCCTCGCTCTCCCTCCGCACGTGACAAGCCCTCGTACGCGCGCGCCTTCGCCTCCATACATGCCACGTCTGCACCTCTACACACCGTACCTGCAAGAGACGAGCAAACGCGCAGCAAAAAAGCAGACAACAAACGAAAGGAGGGGCAGAAATCGGCAGCAAAAAGAAATAAGAAAATAAGAAAAACAGAAAGAAAATTTGTATTCTTTTATTATTTTTCTTTCGGGTTATAAAAACCCCAGGGATGTACCCTTTTAGGGGATTGAATAAAAAAATTCAGAGAAATCAAAAAACTTAAAAGGTGATTGCAGATTCCTTTTTTCTTTTCATTTCTTCCTTCTGCTTCGTTTTTTATACCTATTCCATATTCGGTGCAAAAATAAAAGAAAATAGGAGTTAAAGGGTCAAAGCTTACCTGGTGGCCAACTCTTCTTCTACTCCGTCGTAGTCGGGGTCAGTTGGAAGAAAATGGCCTTCAGTTAGCCTAGGCATGGAGCGGCGCAGAGAACCTTTAGGGTTCTGTAGTTTTTTAATCTTTATTTTTTTAGAAAATGATAGCTATTATTAGGGTTTTTGGGATTATAAGTGGGGTAATGAACAGCGTTGTTTAAGGCCGATTTGATGTAACAGCCCGATTCTGGGCCTAGTCGGAATAGTGGTTTCGGGACCACAAATCCGACGAGGGAAAATATGGTTATTATTATATTTTTATGATCTACAATTTCACGGAAAATTTTCGTAAAAATTTCGTTCGAAAATTTCGACGTTTGGGCACTCAATTTAGTCAAAAGGACTAAATTGTAAATAGTGCAAAAGTTGAGTTCTACATCTTAGAGGTGTCTAATTGTTATGAAATTTTAAATTGGAGGTCTTTATGTGGTAATTAGACCATTAGTTAGTTGATGGACAAAAATAGACATAAGAAATGGGTGAAATAGATTTTTTTTAAATGGGGGCATTTTAGTCATTTGGTTATTAAATAGAATTAAATGGGAAAAAGATGGCAAAATATGCTCATCTTCTTCATGGTGAACGAAATCAGCAAGGGCGAATCCATATTTAGGGTTTTTAAGCTTTCAAGCTCCATAGTAAGTGATTCTAAGCCCCGTTTTTAATGTTCTTCGTATTTTTGGATCCCGGTAACTTGGTTTAGCTTATTTTACCATTAATTCATGTTAGGGTTCATATTTGGAAAAATATCCATAGGTGAAATGTGTTTATTTTGCTGTTTTATGGTGGAATATGAAGCTAGAGATTATGTTAAACAACTTTTGCTAAGCAATTTTAAGCGAAAACGGGTAAATAGACATAATCGGTAAAAATAATTAATATTCAAAAGTATGTGTTGGAGTGGGAATTTGATGTTTCCATAGAAGGAAAAAATGTTCAGCATGTTATAAAACTTAAGAATAAGTGATGAAGTTTAATTTCCGAGCTTGGGGACAAAAGTGTAATTATGCAAAAGTTTGGGGGCAAAATTGTAATTTTCAAAAAGTTGGGTGGTGGATTATTTTAATAAATGTGGACTTTAAACGAGTTAAATTTGCTATTATAGATCAAGAAAGACGTGAAGAGTATATCAAACGAGGAAAAGAAAAGATAGTGGAGTAAAGTGCAAAATTACGATATTTTGCACCGAGGTAAGTAAACACGTGACTTAATGTATTATTTTGATATTATTTGATATATGTTGAGATTTATTTGGAATTAAAATAAATGTTTGGCAATATCCTAAAAATGTTGTTAAATCGGGAAAGGTGATAAAGGGTTGCAATATATGGGTTATGGGTTGAACACTCGGAATAAGCCGTAGTATGTTGTATATAAAAGGGGTTGCTGTGTGCTGATTCCCCGATTTATGGGTGGTGCTATGTGCGTGATCCACCATATCTTTGAAATGTGAAAGGGGGTTGCTATGTGCTGATTTCCCCGAGGGGTTGCTAAGTGCTGATTCCCCGGTTCATTGGTGGTGCTAAGTGCGATATCCACCATATCTTTGAAATGTGAAAGGGGGTTGCTATGTGCTGATTCCCCCGAGGGGTTGCTAAGTGCGATATCCATTGTATATTTGAAATGAAAAGGGGGTTGCTATGTGCTGATTCCCCCGAGGGGTTGCTAAGTGATGATTCCCCGATTCAGTGGTGGTGCTAAGTGCGAGATCCACCAATAACGGTTAACATTCCGAGTGTTCAACGAAAAAGTGTGGAAGGTGAATATTGCCATATGGTGGAAAATTTTATGGGGTAAATATTGAGTTGGACACTAAATCGATCCATGTATGAGATGGGAGAAAATATCAAAAACGAAAAAGGAACGATTTAATTATAAACTGTGTTGAACAACAGCAGTTGGGTAACTTTGAAAAATCACCATAAATGGTGGAAAATGAATGGGAAGCTGAATAATATATGAAATTGAAGCTGGATGTGTCTGTTTTCATATGAAAGAAATAGAATAAGCAAAAGAGTTGTATTTTTGAAGATATCTGAATTTTACTAAAACAGGGCTGGATTGATTTCGAGATCCCCTGTTCTAACTTTGGAAAATTACCAAAAATTGTAAAAAAATAATTATGGCATGAAATTTATATACCTGGAATCCTTATTGAGTCTATTTTTATTAGAAACAATAAAACCCATTTTTCAAATTTTGTACAGAGAGTTAAGTAAATTTTAGTGAGGAAGGGTCAGAACCATTGGGCAGTGAAACAGGGGAAGGTTTAATGAATAAACTGTACTAATTGGCTGGGTTAAAAATTCTGAAATTTTTATGGTGAAATGGTATATGAGTCTAGTTTCAGGGAAAATTTACGGAACTTAATTTGGAGCCCTGTAGCTCCAGATAAAAATAAATTAACGACTATGACGCAGAAAAACAGCTTGCTGGAAATTGCCTAAACAATAAAGTTATTCATGAATAAGTTTATATTTAGGTGTAGTTATGGGAGTAATTACTTATTTATCATGTGTTTACTTACTAAGCTATATGCTTACTCGATTTTATTTTTCTCTTGGTTATAGTGACTTCCAAAAACTCGGAAATTGGAACGAAGTTAGACAATCATCTACACTATCCTTCACATTTGGGGTATTTTACTACTAGTGTTCCGAAATTTTATGGCATGTATAGACACTTTATGTAATGTGGGATCATCATGTAAATATATGTTATGGTTCCCTTTTAAATGTAGTGTTTATTAATAGTTAAACTATATGTGTGTTTATACAAATGAAATTGGTTGGTATATTGGAATGTGTTCTAAATTTGCAGGAGGTTTAAGCAAAAATAAGTAGGAATGCTGTCGAAAATTTTTAAAAATTTAGTAATACCTCATACTCTGTTCCGGTAAGGAATTCGGGTAAGGGGTGTTACATTTTAGTGGTATCAGAGCTACGGTTTAGTCGGTTCTCGGACTAATAAAATACGTGTGGAAGTCAGTCTATACATGCCATAAAATTATTGTGATAGTGTGATGATTTCTGACAATTTAAAATTTTGTTTTATATAGTAAATGGTTCCTGATCGAAGTGTGGCAGATGATGTTGAAAGTAACGCGCCGGCTCTCGCGCAAGGGACCGCGCAGGAAGAGAGTAGACATGAGACACATGGACAGGATGACGCTCGGGAAGCCTTCCTCCGAATGATGAGTGATTGGTATATAAAATATGTCCGTGTAAATCCGAATGTTCCTCCTCCTCCACCCCCTCCTATTCCTCAACCGGTCCCCGTAGCTCCACGGAGTGCCGAATTGGTGAGATCAAGTAAGCCACCTGTTGATAGAATTCGAAAGCATGGGGCTGAAGATTTTAGGGCCAATGTTGATGATGATCCGGAAAAAGTCGAGTTTTGGCTTGAAAATACTATTCGGGTATTTGATGAATTATCTTGCACCCCTGAAGAATGTTTGAAATGTGCTGTGTCTTTATTGAAGGATTCGGCATATCGTTGGTGGAAAACATTGATATCGGTGGTTCCAAAAGAAAGAGTTACTTGGGACTTCTTTCAGGAAGAATTTAGAAAGAAATATGTAAGCCAACGATTTATTGATCAAAAACGCAAAGAGTTTCTCGGGTTGAAACAGGGCCGAATGTCCGTAGCAGAATATGAACGGGAGTTTGTTCAGCTTAGTAAATATGCCCAGGAATGTGTGCCTACGGAGGTTATTGTGTGTAAAAGATTTGAAGAGGGGCTAAATGAAGACATCAGATTGCATGTTGGGATTTTAGAGTTAAAAGAATTTGTGGTGTTAGTTGATCGGGCCTGTAAAGCTGAAGAACTGAGTAGAGAAAAGAGAAGGACAGAGATGGAATCTCGAGATGTAAGGAAGAGGACAATGGGCAGAACATTTCAATCTCATTCGAAGAAGTTTAAAGGGATGGATCCACGACCAACTGGTTCAGTTGGGTATTCACGCAGAGACCGAGGGAGGTCGTATTCTGGAGCTACAACTCGAGCTACCTCTGTAGCAAGTGTGGGCAATGTAGGAAACACCCGGCCTGAATGTCAACAGTGTGGCAGGCGACATATTGGTGAGTGTTGGGGATTTAAATGAGCTTGTTTCAGGTGTGGTTCCCAAGAGCATTATGTAAGAGATTGCCCTGAGAGAAGAGAGGAAGAAAATTTGCCAAGAGCTGGATCGGGTGATATTGTTAGTAGAGGGAGACCGCCGAGAAATGTGGGAAGCAAAGTCAGTGGTAAAAGTGTGATGAAAGATGCAGCTGGAGGATCAGAAATTAGAGCGCCTGCCAGGACTTATGCCATACGTGCTCGAGAGGATGCCTCATCTCCCGATGTGATTACTGGTACATTTTCTCTTCATGATATAGATGTTATTGCTTTGATTGATCCCGGCTCTACTCATTCATATGTATGCATGAAATTGGTATCTAGTAAGAAATTGCCTGTTGAAAACACTGAATATGTAGTTAAAGTATCAAATCCATTAGGCAAGTATGTCTTAGTTGATAAGATTTGCAAGAATTGCCCCCTGATGATTCAAGGTCACTGTTTCCTGGCTAATTTGATGTTGTTACCATTTGATGAGTTCGATGTTATTTTGGGGATGGATTGGTTGATATTGCATGATGCCAAGGTGAATTGTAGACAGAAAATTCTTGAATTAAAGTGTGAAAATGGTGAAATTCTCCGGATTGAAACAGAGGAGCCGAATAAGTTGCCTATGGTGATTTCGCACATGTCTGCTCAGAAATACTTGAGAAAGGGATGTGAAGTTTATCTTGCTTATGTGTTGAATACTGATATAACTGGGTCGAAGCTTGAATCAGTGCCGGTAGTCTGTGAATTTCCAGATGTATTTCCAGAGGAATTGCCTGGGTTACCTCCGATTAGAGAAGTTGAGTTTTCTATTGATCTGTTACCTGGTACTGCACCGATTTCTATTGCACCGTATCGAATGGCTCCGACTGAGTTGAAGGAATTAAAAGCTCAGTTACAAGAGTTGACAGATAAAGGATTTGTGAGACCGAGTTTTTCTCCTTGGGGTGCTCCTGTGTTATTTGTGAAAAAGAAGGACGGCTCTATGAGACTTTGTATTGACTATCGTCAGCTCAATAAGGTGACCATAAAGAACAAGTATCCTTTGCCGAGAATTGATGATTTGTTTGATCAATTAAAAGGGGCAACAGTGTTCTCCAAGATCGATCTGAGGTCTGGTTACTATCAGTTGAGAGTTAAAGAGTCTGATGTGCCGAAAACCGCCTTCAGAACGAGATGATATTTTAATCTATTCTCGGGATGAATCGGAACATGCAGAACATTTGAGAACTGTGTTGCAGATTCTGAGAGAAAAGAAATTGAATGCTAAATTCAGCAAAAGTGAGTTTTGGCTTCGTGAGGTTGGATTCTTGGGACATATAGTTTCAAGTGAAGGTATTCGGGTTGATCCAAGCAAAATTTCAGCAATTGTTGATTGGGAGCCACCAAAGAATGTGACTGAAGTTAGAAGCTTCCTGGGCTTAGCTGGGTATTACAGACGGTTTGTCAAGGGATTCTCGATGATTGCTTCTCCTATGACTAAGTTACTGCAGAAGAATGTCAAGTTTGAATGGACCGATAAATGTCAACAGAGTTTTGAAAAGTTGAAGGCATTATTGACTGAGGCGCCAGTGTTGGTGCAACCTGAGTCCGGGAAGGAGTTTGTAATTTACAGTGATGCATCGTTGAATGGCCTTGGGTGTGTGTTAATGCAAGAGGGCAAAGTAATAGCTTATGCTTCGAGACAGTTGAAACCGCATGAGAAGAATTATCCGACGCATGATTTAGAATTGGCTGCCATTGTTTTTGCTTTAAAAATTTGGCGTCATTATTTGTATGGTGAAAAGTGCCGAATCTTCACTGATCATAAGAGTTTGAAATATTTGATGAGTCAAAAAGACTTGAATTTGCGGCAACGAAGATGGCTCGAGCTAATCAAAGACTATGAGCTAGTGATTGATTATCACCCCGGGAAAGCTAATGTGGTTGCTGATGCCTTGAGCAGAAAATCTTTATTTACTTTGAGAGCTATGGGTACGATGTTAACTTTATCTGATGATGGCTCAATGTTGGTTGAATTGAGAGCTAGACCGTTATTTCTTCAGCAAATTCGGGAATCTCAAAAGAATGATAGTAAATTGCAAGCCAAGAGAGCTCAGTGTGAAGCAGGTGTTGACTCAGATTTTCAAATTGGTTCAGATGATTGCCTGATGTTCAGGGACAGAATATGTGTACCGAGAAATGATGAGCTAATTCAGACTATTTTAGGTGAGGCACACAGTGGTGATTTATCAGTCCATCCGGGTAGTGTGAAAATGTACAATGATTTGAGGAAGTTGTATTGGTGGCCGGGCATGAAAAAGGATATCTCGGAATTTGTAACAAAATGTTTAATCTGTCAACAAGTGAAGGCTGAGCATCAAGTGCCATCGGGTTTACTTCAACCGATAACGATTCCAGAATGGAAGTGGGACAGTATCACGATGGATTTCGTGACAGGATTGCCTTTAACTCCAAAGAAGAAAGATGCTATTTGGGTAATTGTGGATAGATTGGCAAAGTCAGCCCATTTTATTCCGATACGCATTGATTATTCACTTGACAGGTTGGCTGAATTATATGTTGCTGAAATAGTGAGACTACATGGGGTGCCTAAATCTATTATATCGGATAGAGATCCGAGATTTACTTCGAGGTTTTGGATAAAGTTACAGGAAGCTTTGGGTACGAAATTGAATTTCAGTACTGCATTTCATCCGCAAACTGACAGACAATCAGAAAGGGTGATTCAAGTTCTTGAAGACATGCTCCGGTGTTGTATTTTAGAAATGAAGGACAGTTGGGAGAAATATCTACCACTGGTTGAATTTGCTTATAATAATAGTTATCAGTCAAGTATACAAATGGCACCGTATGAAGCATTATATGGGCGTAAATGTAGAACCCCTTTATATTGGACTGAACTCGGTGAGAATCGGATTCATGGAGTCGACCTGGTGAAAGAAGCTGAAGAAAAGGTGAAAATAATCCGTGATTGCCTAAAAGCTGCCTCAGATCGGCAAAAGTCGTATGCGGATTTAAAGAGAAAAGAAATTGAGTTTCAAGTGGGTGATAAAGTGTTCTTGAAAGTATCCCCATGGAAGAAGATTCTGAGATTTGGTCGTAAAGGCAAACTAAGTCCACGTTTTATTGGACCATATGAAGTTACCGAGAGAGTTGGCCCTGTAGCATATCGGTTAGCTTTACCGCCAGAGTTGGAAAAGATACATAATGTATTTCATGTGTCGATGTTGCGACGTTATCGTTCGGATCCTTCACATATAGTTTCTCCTACAGAGATTGAGGTTCGACCAGATATGACTTATGAAGAAGAACCCATAAAGATTTTGGCTCGGGAGGTCAAACAGTTAAGAAATAAAAGTGTAGCCTTAGTGAAAGTGTTGTGGCAAAAACATGGAATGGAAGAGGCTACGTGGGAACCGGAGGAAATTATGAGGAAACAGTTCCCAAACCTCTTTTCCGGTAAGATTTTCGGGGACGAAAATCCCTAAGGGGGGAGACTTGTAACAGCCTGATTCTGGGCCTAGTCGGAATAGTGGTTTCGGGACCACAAATCCGACGAGGGAAAATATGGTTATTATTATATTTTTATGATCTACAATTTCACGGAAAATTTTCGTAAAAATTTCGTTCGAAAATTTCGACGTTTGGGCACTCAATTTAGTCAAAAGGACTAAATTGTAAATAGTGAAAAAGTTGAGTTCTACATCTTAGAGGTGTCTAATTGTTATGAAATTTTAAATTGGAGGTCTTTATGTGGTAATTAGACCATTAGTTAGTTGATGGACAAAAATAGACATAAGAAATGGGTGAAATAGATTTTTTTAAATGGGGGCATTTTAGTCATTTGGTTATTAAATAGAATTAAATGGGAAAAAGATGGCAAAATATGCTCATCTTCTTCATGGTGAACGAAATCAGCAAGGGGGAAGCCATATTTAGGGTTTTTAAGCTTTCAAGCTCCATAGTAAGTGATTCTAAGCCCCGTTTTTAATGTTCTTCGTATTTTTGGAGTCCCGGTAACTTGGTTTAGCTTATTTTACCATTAATTCATGTTAGGGTTCATATTTGAAAAAATATCCATAGGTGAAATGTGTTTATTTTGCTGTTTTATGGTGGAATATGAAGCTAGAGATTATGTTAAACAACTTTTGCTAAGCAATTTTAAGCGAAAACGGGTAAATAGACATAATCGGTAAAAATAATTAATATTCAAAAGTATGTGTTGGAGTGGGAATTTGATGTTTCCATAGAAGGAAAAAATGTTCAGCATGTTATAAAACTTAAGAATAAGTGATGAAGTTTAATTTCCGAGCTTGGGGACAAAAGTGTAATTATGCAAAAGTTTGGGGGCAAAATTGTAATTTTCAAAAAGTTGGGTGGTGGATTATTTTAATAAATGTGGACTTTAAACGAGTTAAATTTGCTATTATAGATCAAGAAAGACGTGAAGAGTATATCAAACGAGGAAAAGAAAAGATAGTGGAGTAAAGTGCAAAATTACGATATTTTGCACCGAGGTAAGTAAACACGTGACTTAATGTATTATTTTGATATTATTTGATATATGTTGAGATTTATTTGGAATTAAAATAAATGTTTGGCAATATCCTAAAAATGTTGTTAAATCGGGAAAGGTGATAAAGGGTTGCAATATATGGGTTATGGGTTGAACACTCGGAATAAGCCGTAGTATGTTGTATATAAAAGGGGTTGCTGTGTGCTGATTCCCCGATTTATGGGTGGTGATATGTGCGTGATCCACCATATCTTTGAAATGTGAAAGGGGGTTGCTATGTGCTGATTCCCCCGAGGGGTTGCTAAGTGCTGATTCCCCGGTTCATTGGTGGTGCTAAGTGCGATATCCACCATATCTTTGAAATGTGAAAGGGGGTTGCTATGTGCTGATTCCCCTGAGGGGTTGCTAAGTGCGATATCCATTGTATATTTGAAATGAAAAGGGGGTTGCTATGTGCTGATTCCCCCGAGGGGTTGCTAAGTGATGATTCCCCGATTCAGTGGTGGTGCTAAGTGCGAGATCCACCAATAACGGTTAACATTCCGAGTGTTCAACGAAAAAGTGTGGAAGGTGAATATTGCCATATGGTGGAAAATTTTATGGGGTAAATATTGAGTTGGACACTAAATCGATCCATGTATGAGATGGGAGAAAATATCAAAAACGAAAAAGGAACGATTTAATTATAAACTGTGTTGAACAACAGCAGTTGGGTAACTTTGAAAAATCACCATAAATGGTGGAAAATGAATGGGAAGCTGAATAATATATGAAATTGAAGCTGGATGTGTCTGTTTTCATATGAAAGAAATAGAATAAGCAAAAGAGTTGTATTTTTGGAGATATCTGAATTTTACTAAAACAGGGCTGGATTGATTTCGAGATCCCCTGTTCTAACTTTGGAAAATTACCAAAAATTGTAAAAAAAATAATTATGGCATGAAATTTATATCCCTGGAATCCTTATTGAGTCTATTTTTATTAGAAACAAGAAAACCCATTTTTAAAATTTTGTACAGAGAGTTAAGTAAATTTTAGTGAGGAAGGGTCAGAACCGTTGGGCAGTGAAACAGGGGAAGGTTTAATGAATAAACTGTACTAATTGGCTGGGTTAAAAATTCTGAAATTTTTATGGTGAAATGGTATATGAGTCTAGTTTCAGGGAAAATTTACGGAACTTAATTTGGAGCCCTGTAGCTCCAGATAAAAATAAATTAGCGACTATGACGCAGAAAAACAGCTTGCTGGAAATTGCCTAAACAATAAAGTTATTCATGAATAAGTTTATATTTTGGTGTAGTTATGGGAGTAATTACTTATTTATCATGTGTTTACTTACTAAGCTATATGCTTACTCGATTTTATTTTTCTCTTGGTTATAGTGACTTCCAACAACTCGGAAATTGGAACGAAGTCAGACAATCATCTACACTATCCTTCACATTTGGGGTATTTTACTACTAGTGTTCCGAAATTTTATGGCATGTATAGACACTTTATGTAATGTGGGATCATCATGTAAATATATGTTATGGTTCCCTTTTAAATGTAGTGTTTATTAATAGTTAAACTATATGTGTGTTTATACAAATGAAATTGGTTGGTATATTGGAATGTGTTCTAAATTTGCAGGAGGTTTAAGCAAAAATAAGTAGGAATGCTGTCGAAAATTTTTAAAAATTTAGTAATACCTCATACTCTGTTCCGGTAAGGAATTCGGGTAAGGGGTGTTACATTTGATGGCTCTGAAAACGGCGTCGTTTGAAGGCCAAAACGCGTGCGGTGACCTGACCCGGGGAGGATCCGCGTGTTCTGACCTATCAGTTTATTTGCGCTGTGAGTCCTTTTATGTTTTGCTCAGTTTCAATCAGATTTATTTCATTTTTTTTAATTTGTATCGCATACTTAACCTCATTTTCATTTAAATCCATGGTCAAACGGCACCGTATAGAGCTATGCCCGATGACCCGGTCCAACTGTGGCTAAATCTGCGTGTTTGGTGTGGGGAGGGGTTAATTTCGCTCAAAGTCCTTCTCATTTTGTGTTGTATTTCTATTTGGTCTTTTGAATTTCTTTAATTTCGAGCAATGCAATTTGTCATTGATTTCATTTGGGTCCATTATGCAATGAAGCGTTTTGGGAGACAGGATATTCCTTATTCTGATCCCCCATGTTATTCGTGCTTTGTAATTTGGTCCCAACCTTTAATTTATTTTAGATTTCCTCCCTGAGTTATTGTTTTAATGCCAATTAAGTCCTTTGTTTTGTATTGTCGTTAAAATTATTTAAGTGCCCTATTTACTGTCGTTATTATTGGTATTACTATGTTAGTTTACATGTTTATTTATTTCTATACATGTACAATATTTTATTTTATTATTATTACTGAAATATTGCAAATGTTTTATTTTAGATCTTTATGTATATATATATTCGTTTGGATTTAAAATCACATAGAAACATTTCATGATCCTTTCATATATGTATATATAATTTATATTAAAAGTATTTTATTGTACATATGTATGTAATGTAATGTTATTAACTTCGAATCGTAAATTTTATTTTTTTTAGGCACAAATATTTTATTCTTTCTAAACTTGCTATCCTTTTTTTTATATACATTATTATACATATACTATTGTTTACATTAATTTTTTTATTTTTATTTATCTAGATCGAAAATATATATATTAATTTTAAGATTTATTCACTTTTATTCTTTTACTTACAATTCTCTATTTAAAATTCATTTAAACATTGTATTTTTAGTTGTTATAAAATGGTTTCAAATTTTTATATTAATTACTCTTTTATATATTTTTGTACATTTTTAAATCCTAAATTTATTTGCTCTCATTTTTGTTTTAGGAGTTGTATTTTATCTTCCTTTTAGATTAATTATTTTTGAATGTTGATGTTAATATTTGCATAATGTATATTTGAAATTATTGTTATTATGTTTATTCATGTTTACTTATTGATTCGTTATCCATTGGAGCGTATTTGCTATTCAAATTTTGCATGATTCATTGTTTATTTAATTACTGTTTTTTGATTCGATAAAAGCATTAGAACCACCTTTTTAACAAAATACCGGTATTCATGATTCTCGAGAGAAGCGTGCCCTAATTCACTGGGCTTCATTTCTTTGATGAATTTAGATAGTCGAGCACCTCTTCTGTGATAAGACCATTGGATTTCTAAATAAAGCTTTTAGGGATTTCAAAATGTTGGATCCTAACTTACTGGATATGACATTTTGCTATCTCGAGTTAAGGATTTTAAAATAAAGGCAATATTTGGTGTTTAGGAATGTCGAGAAATTGAATTCTAACTTACTGGATTTTGGTTTCTCGATTGACCCAAATGACTAAATATCCTTCTCAAAATATAAGATTCTTTTTTAAAATTTAAAAGACATACCTAATTCTGAAGATTATGCTGTTGCACCCTAACTCACTGAGTGTGACGTTTATTACTTTGAAATGTGTATGTCTTACCATTTGATTAAGTTATGCAAATTTTCTTTTCAAAGGATCGTATTTTAAAATCTTTTTTAAAATTTCGACATTAAGACATTGAACAATCGATTCGGTACCAATTATGGGCGTTACGAGGGTGCTAACCCTTCTTCGTGCGTAACCGACTCCCGAACCTATTTTCTCAAAATTCGCAGACCAAAATTGTTTTAAAGGTGAACCGATCACACCTCAATAAAGGATCGGTGGCGACTCCCATTTTATTTCCAAAATCAATCCCCGATTTTTAAAAAAAATAGTTTCGACAGAACCTATTTATAGTCTAAATTAGTTGGTCAAATAAACTATACTAATAAATGCTAAATATATTATACTAATAAATATTAAATCTTCTAGAAAGAAAATATATTTTATTTAACTTGACTTGCAAGCAATCTCTTAAAATTTAGATAACACAATTCTAACTTAAACTATTAAAAAATAATACAAATAACGTGACGTTACTGTTTCATATCATGATTTATTTTATAATATACTTTTGTGGCACGTCTCTATATGCTCTTGTGGTATTTTTTTTTTTTATCTTTCTTTCTGTTCGTGCTCTTTCTATCGTTTTTCTGATTCGATTTGTTGAGTATGGAGGCGGAAATCGCTTTATTCCTATGTGATTTACATATTTTTTAAACTAAAATAGTTTTATCATGTATTTCTCTATTTTAAATTATCTCTCTCCATGTTAGCTTTTTTGGATTTTTATTTTTTTTTCCCACATGTAAGCGTGGAATGCCATGTCATTTAAAATGTGGCTACGTGAGCTTGCCATGTTAATGTTTAGAGAAAGCTGTCAAACATTTAAGGTTGATTCAGCATTTTCATTAAAATCTTAATTAATAATGTCACTAAAACTCGATTAGATTTAAAAAAAATTAATTTTTTAAAATTCGAGCTATTTTGTTTTTTTAAATAAACTTAAAAATAATTTAAATTTTTAAATTTGGGTTGAGTTGAATATTACAATTTAAATAACTCAAATAACAACTTAATGTAACTATCACTTGGGTTCCTACAAATTTGAAAATGTGCGAATTGGTTTCTTCCAAAAAATTACCAAAAAAGAAAATCAAAATAATCTGAAATTTTTAAATATTTTTTCCAAAAATTTTATAAAAATTAAAAATTATTATGAAATCTTAAAAATATATAAAAATGCTAAATTATATTTTTAAAAAATTAAAATGATAAATTTGAGGCGTTAAACAAATAAATTATCAAATCAAGTTTATCATACTAATTATCTTGTTTTTCTCTTATTTTATTTTAAAAGAGTTTTAATTTGGAATTTAGTCCTATTGTGAACAAGATTTCAATATGACTTGTTTAATTTTTTTAATTTAACTCGAATAATTTTATTCTATTTGACTCAACTTAGATTTCATTTCACTTGGCTTGGTTAAAAAAATTTTAAATCGATAAAATAAGACTTGTTAACTCAATTAACTCAATTTTTTTAACTCAATTCAACTTGATTCGATCAAATACTCATCCCTAATAAAAAGTTGAGAGTCAAATTACTCCAAATAAAATAATGAGATGAAATTGACACGAACTGTAAAATTTGAGGATTAAAATTTTCTTCACGTCTTAAATAAATAGAGAGTTAATTGCATCACATGTCCCCAAACAATGGCTCTAATGTTAAATTAATCTTCAAACTTCAAAATATTTTAATTACATAATTAAGCTATCGATGTTATATCAATTAAACACTTTCATTAGTAAAATAGTTGATTTAATTATTAAATGACACAACAAATATTACGTGAGATAATTTAAAATAAAATTTAAAAAACAAAAAAAAAGTTAAAATAAAAAATTAAAAGAAATGTAAATATTGAGGCATAACTTTTAAGAAATTTCAAAAACTAAAATTGTTAGTAACAATATCCAAAATGTTTCAACTTTCAACTTGGTATAAAATTTTATGAAATATATAATTTTAAAAAATATTTTTATAAGAATTTTTACTCATATTTTTAATTACGTGTTTAAATCTATATTAATTTTTTTTTATTTTAGTCTATGTATTTTCCCACCCCAAATATTTATTGTAAGAAGCTGACAGAAGAACACCAATTAGTTATTGTAATTGGAGCATTTAAACAGCTGTAATTGGACAAGTGTTGTGTATGCGTCTAACTTTTTCCCCACACCTTAATTCCTGCAATAAATTAATGAGGGAATGAATGTGCTCATCCCTGTTAGTTAGAATGCCAATTCTTGCTTTAATAAATCAATTTTATAAATATATTTATTAAATTTTTAGTTGAAATAAGAGATTTAAATATATATTAGTAAAGAAAAAGTCTTAGAAAATTTTTCTCTCATTTAAATCAAGAATTTATTATTATATTGCTTATAATTATAATTATAACCATTCAAATCAAATATGAATATCTTTTACAATTAGGGTGGGATCTAATCGTACAAATTTCGAAATGAATTTATCGAAACATAAAACTTGTTATAATAAATGTCGATAATGGCGATAGAACGATCGTAAAGTAATAAGAACACACAGATTTTACGTAAAAACTCTTTCGAGAAAAAATCACAGGCAAAGTAGAAAAAATTCACTAATGTTAAAAAACGAATGATTCAAGAAGAGTTTTGACTATATATATTTAAAGGTTTTTCAACCATATTCTAATCAAAGTCAAATAGAAGATGAATTCTATACGAATTCAACTTCGCCCCACAGATCCCTTATTTTGGCACTCTATTTATTTTTTCAATAAATAACGGGATTCAAATTACATAATCAAAAAAAAAATTAAATTTTGTATTAACTCAATTCAAACTCTGCCCTACCATGAAGTATGTCTGCCATTTGTGATAGAAAATAAAAATTATTTAGGATTGGTACCCTTAATTCAACTAACGTCAGCTTGTCGCAATCAATTTCTTTCGTTACATGAATATAATTACAAAGGCTTTGATGTTAACTCCTGGGATAGTAGCTTAAAACACAAATTAAGAGCTAAAATGCCCATATAAGTTCACTTGGAAGTGAGTCAAACAGCAATATCATATTGCAGATAAAGTTTTATATATAATTATTTGACTTTGGATTTGGAGACAAAAATCATATGTTAAATATTTGATAAAAAAAGGAATCATATGTTTAAGAATGTCGCAGTGAATGAATCTTGTAAAGCATAAATTAAATGTCCATAAAAATATTTAGAAGTTGCATAGTTTCACTTGAATATTAAAATTTAAAATTAATCTTGGCTCGGCAGCACGGAAGATTATAGATAAAAGTAGTCTTGGTGTAAAAAACATAAAAAATAATAATTAAAGATTTCTATCTATTTTTTAATATCAGTAAATATATTATTTTGTTGAATATTTTGTTACGTGTTTTCAAGGTGAGGAGAATGGGATAGTTATGAGACATGATTATTGTTCATCAAGATACGTCCTAGGCAGGTTTCATGTATACCAACACGTATGTTATCCTAGTCTTAACATGCATTCGTTGGTCCACTCATTTGACTTCACACCATCTACCTATGAACACCTAGGGACATGTGAACAAGGCTTGCAAGCCCTCCTCGCAAGCCCCTAATGTACGGGTCGCGGGTGAGTAATCCGAATTATATTTAGATTTTAGGTCGATAATGGAAAATATCATAACATATTTATATCAATATTATATTAAAGTTTTATAGTTGATGTTTAAAAAGGATAAAAATCGACCCATGAAGTGATAATATTAGTGAGCATATAATAACATTGTTACTTGTGGTGAATACCTTGATTTCAACAAAGAAAATTAGTACAATAGTTAATAAAATTTTATTTTATTTTGGGAATAAATATCAAATTTATGTATAAACCTCGATTCAATCTGTAATCTAATATATGAATTTTGATTTGGTTTAAATTATACACATGAAATTTGAACGGTGGTTTATATGTATATATAAAACTTTGATTTTGATTCAATTGCACACATTTAAGGAAATAAATATATACATCTATTTTCATATTAGATAAATATAGTTGTTTGTGTATGCAATATATCAATGTAAAATGATGCTAATTTGATAATATTGTTAGTAATTTGTAAAAATTGAACCAAATCAAAATTTCATGTATAATATTGTACATAGAATCCAAATTTATGTATAGTTTTAATATTTATCGCATTACTTTATTTTCTTAAAAACCCATGAACTTTTTTTAATAAATACTTATAAGAATAAATTTTATATTAATTTTAATAAAAAATGAATGGTGATAAATGTTTCTTGGACCCACAAGTCTCCAATTAGTCATTAATAGTTTATGGACCCTACAAATTAAGATATGTTACATAAAATGTCTCCTTGTCAGTGTATCATCATGACCATATCTTGCCTTCTCTTTTTGCTATATATATGATTTTTCCAATATCTGAAAAATAACATTTTAATTTATGATTTTAAATGTTGAAACTCTTCAAATAAATGCCAAATTCCAAACAATGTTTCCCAAGGACATACGTTATTTTATTTTACAGTAAGGTTGAATCCATTATTACATGGAATAATATAAATTAATGAAAACCTCATTATCAATTTTCGTACTGTGCTTTTAAATTCACAAGGATTTAGATAAGAGTTAAGATTTAAGATTTAATTGTGATTTAAGGTAGTTATTCTTGAATATTTATATTCGAAATTCATCATTTGCGATTATATAGATATAGGTTTAAAAGTCACACCAAACGCTGATGCCATGCGTGTGTTTTAGTTTGGTTAGTGGGCTTAGTTTGGATTTTTCAATTCTTAGTCAATTTGTGTTGTAATAATTTGACTCTACTTGTTCAAATATATTTATGTTTGTCCTTGACTCAATAGTTTGATTTTGTAGGCTCAATATCTATATTTGCACTTTTTTTAATGAAACTATATTTGTACTTTGATCTAAGTGTAACTTTTTTAAAAAAAAATTCAAGTTTCTAATTTGCGAAAGCATAAGTATAAATTTTAGGATAAATATTTAATAAACTGGTTGTGGAAATTTTTAACTTCACAAGTTGGGTAGAGATTTTACCATGTGTTTTAAAAATAAATAAATAAGACATATGACAACATCTCGTGGTCTCACGTCACTTTTTGATCAATTTAAATGACCTTAAATCATAAATGTACAAATTGGGGTCTCACGTCACTCTTTGATCATTTTTGCTTTTCCTTTCCCTCTCGAGATTTCGGTGTTGTCGTTAACTACAAATAATCATAAAACATACCAAATTATAAAATTCTAATCGAATAAAAAACAATTATCATATTTCACAAATTTTGAAAATTATTCAATTTAGTCCCTAAAATCAGGACAAACATAAATTCCAATTTAGGGTATTGGTTTGGGATCTGATTCCACCAAAACTCATTAGAGACCCTCTATTTTCTATCCTTAATTCATGATAGTTTTGTATTTTATTCAATTTGGTCCATAATGTACGAAATTAACAATCAAGCTTTACAATTTAGTTTCTTTTCATATACTAAGCTTAATTTCTAACAATTTAACACCTAAATCATTCAATTCTCAAACATGCCAACTTTATAAAACTTTAAAAAAATACAAATTAGTACATAGGATAGCTAAATCAAGCTCTCACGACTCAATTTCCATAAAAAGTCAAAGAAAAATGACTAGAGACTTACTTGAAATTAAGGTCAAAAAGCTTGAAAACCCTAGAATGGCGTCCTCCCCTTTGTTTTGAAATTTTAAATGGTTGTAGAAGATGAAATTCATCTCTCCTTCCACTAATTTCATATATATATACTTAATTAAACGTTAATTAATTTAATTAAATATGTTTTAGTTAATTTAAACTTTAATTATTTGAACTAATTAACATACATCATGCCATCCACTAACATATATTTAAAATATGTCTATTTTTCATTTTAGTCATTCGGTTAATTTCTATTTAAGTCTCCAAGCCTTAATTTAATTAAAAATTTATAGCGACTATAATTTTACAAGTTAGTCCCTGAGCCATAATTACTCACAATTTCGGTTAAATCACTTAACCAAATTTCAATTCATCAATATAATAACTCTGTGAATATCTCTATTAAATATTTACGAACTTGGTTTATGAAAACGAGGTATCAAAATAGCCTTTTTTGACACCATTGGAAACCGGGTCGTTACAGGTTTGTATAAATTTTGTATTGAGAGTTTAGCACTTTATCTATTCATTAAGAATTCATTATTGTGAGTACGTTTTTGTAAGTAAACAAGTGAGTTGTTTGAGTTACAAACTATGTAACACCCCTTACCCGAGACCGTTTCCGGAGTCGAGCACGAGGCATTACTTAGCTTATCTTACCAATTCGGAGCATAAAAACTAGGTTTGAAAATTTATTTCATTATTCGCAGCAAATCTGTCCAATCGCGCAGCAGTTACTAAATTAATTATAACTTGAGCTACAGAACTCGAAATTTAATTCTGTAAATTTTCCCTGAAACTAGACTCATATATCTACTCACCATAAAATTTTTAGAATTTTTGGTTCAGCAAATTAGTACAGTTTATTAGTTAAAGTCTCCCCTGTTTCACCACCTGACTGCCCTGACCTCTAGTCACTAAAAATAAGTTTTCTCACTGTAGGATTTTCATATGAAGTTCTTACTTGTTTCTACAGAAAATAGACTCATTAAGAAATCTAAGCATGTAAATTTCAACTCATAACCATTTTTGTACAATTTGTAATTATTTTCTAAACTCAGAACAGGGGACTCCAAAAACAGTTCTGACCCTATCTTACTAAAATTCACATATCTTAAAATATAAATTTCCTTTTTCTACACCGTTATTTTTCCATGAAAATAGACTCAACAAGATTTAATTCCATATATCATTCACCCTCTAATTAATTTTATACTATCTTGGGTGATTTTTCAAATTCACGTCACTGTGCTGCCTGAATTCTGTTTCTTTGCAAAATTTTATCCTTTCATGATTTCCATGCATAATTTATCACCTAATCTTTCATAACAACAAACACCTTCATCCTTAATCATTTTAATAACCATACATCATCAAATACTTACACATCACTCATTAGCAAAATCATCATTACAAACATACAAAATAACTAAATCCCTATACATGCCATAACTCAAACGTGTTTCGATATAAAATACCGAGCAGTTGTAGTTGATAGTGTGGACGATCTCCGACTTCTTTAGGATCCTTGAAGTAGCTTTGCAATACTATAAGAGAAAGAGAAATAAAAGAAGTAAGCATAAAGCTTAGTAAGTTTACTAGCAAATAAATAACAATATTTAACTTAAATAATTAAACTCAATGTCTATATCTCTAGTTTACTCTTTAGTTAATCTCATACTAGTTCTCTTACTTGTTTACTTAGAATACTTGTGTGCATAACTTACTCAATCCTTGCTGCATCGTTGAACATCAATTGATAGTATAATAAGTTCTTAAGTCTTACAACTTACCTGAGCTTGCCATTTATGCTTTAAACTGAACTTTCATGAACATGATTCATTTACAAGCCCGTTGAGCTACATTGGAATAATAAGGATACTCGGGTCTCTTCTGATAATAACATGCCAAAGCCATGTCCCAGACATGGTCTTACATGGGATGTTCTCGTGATGGTGCCCATGCCATGTCCTAGACATGGTCTTATAGGGGACCTCTCATCTCGGTGCCAACGCCATGTCCCAGACATGGTCTTACATGGGACCTCTCGTCTCGGTGCCCATGCCATGTCCCAGACATGGTCTTACAGGGGACCTCTCATGATCTTAAGGATGCCAATGCCATGTCCCAGACATGGTCTTACATGGGATCTCTTTACCCAAATGTCATGACATTCGTATCCAGTACCATCCTTATGTATCAACGGGACTTTTAAATTTTAATTCTCTATCATTTCATGCTTGGATCATCATCAAATAAATTCATAAAATAAATTCATAATTGCTGGAAATTAACAGCATTAATAATAAATATTGAAATATTGCATTTATTTACCGTAAACTTACCTCGGTACCAATTATAGCCAAATTCACCAACTTAGTCTTCAACTTTATTCTTCCCTTTGTCTAACCTCGAGTTTCGTACTTCTTGATCTAAAATAGTAAATTTAACTTATTTAATAATCACATTCATCAAAACAGCCCTCGACTCTAACTTTTTCAAAATTACAATTTTGCCCCTAAACTTTTACATAATTACATTTTTGCCCCAAGGCTCGGAAATTAAACTTCATCTCTAATTCTTATGTTTTATAACATTCTGAACATTTTTCCCTTCTATGGCAACATCAAATTCCCACTCTAACATGTACTTATGAACATTAGGTATTTTTACCGATTATGTCGTTTTACTCGTTTTCACTTAAAATCGCTTAGCAAAAGTTGTTTAACATAATTTATAGCTTCATATTCTATCATAAAACATCAAAATAAACACTTTTCACCTATGGGTATTTTTCCAAATATAAACCCTAGGTTAAATTATTGCTAGAATAAGCTAAATTAAGCTACCGGGATCTCAAAAACGTAAAGAACATTAAAAACGGGGCTTGGGATCACTTACTATGGAGCTTGGAAGCTTGAAAACCCTAACTATGGCTTCCCCCCTTGCTGATTTCGTTCATATGAAGAAGATGATGATTTTTGCCATCTTTTTCCCTTTTAATTCATTTTAATTACTAGATTACCAAATTGCCCCTAACTTAAAAATTTTCTATTTCACTTATCTCATGTCCATTTTTGTCTACCAAGTTACCAATGGTATAATTACCATATAAGGACCTCCAATTTAAAGTTTCATAACAATTGGACACCTCTAACATGTAGAACTCAACTTTTGCACTTTTTACAATTTAGTCCTTTTGACTAAATTGAGTGCCCAAACGTCGAAATTTTCGAACGAAATTTTCAAAAAATCATTTTGTGAAATTGTAGACCATAAAAATATAAGAAAAATAAAATTTTTCTCATCGGATTTGTGGTTTCGAAACCACTGTTTCGATAACCTCAAATTTGGGCCATTACAAACTAAGTTTTCAGGATGAAAAACTTAGTGGAAAGAGATCTATAGCTTCGGTACAAAAATGAGGTTGATATATCAGGGTTGGATGCCACTTAAATCACTGATTGTACGATGTTAAAAGATAGTGGATTATCTCTCTAAGCAAGACCCCACAAATGTAAGAAAATCGAGCTGCGTAAATAATTGCATTGTGTTCATTGTTGTTCTTTCACAATGCAATTGTCACTTCTCTTAGCATTGCTTCCTTGGTCTTGCAACTATTGACTTTGTTTATTCATTAACTAGTTTTTTTTTATTTTATTTTCCAACAATATGTTTAAAAAAATATTTTAACTTTTTTACTGTAATTTTATATAATAAAATCAAACACTTGAAATTAACAAATAATACATTTTACGACACTTTTCAAAATTACTTCTCATATGCACGAATAATAGTTCAATCAGTGTTTTTATTAAAATCTCATCAATTTGATTTAAAATAAAAAGTTAACACAAGTTATAAAAGTTTGAGAGTGAAGTTTGTATTTAAGCCAATGAAATACATTTTGAAAAATTAAACTCCAATTGTTTAACATGTTACAAGCCTCTCTTAAATTTGGTATATCAACTTCAAAGTCTATAAACTTTAATACATCTCTTTTCCAATCTTGAAAATGATGGTCAAGCTCTTTGAACCCACAGTTGAAGTGGTTTCATGTCAAACTTTTTAACAAATACTTAAAACCTACACATAATTTAACCAAAAAGAAGCATTTAAAGGTGTTTTCCAAAAGGAGGTAAGAAAAGAAGATGCTCCTCTTATTTCAATATCCCTTTCTTTATTCTAATAAGATTTGTTAAATTCTCTCACTTTATTCTCTCCCAACTAAAACCCCTTCAAAAATGCATCTTTTTCCTTCCTTTCTCACTTTTATCATCATATTATAATTAAATAAAAGAACCCAAACTCACTTTAATTGGAAAAAAAAGAGAACATTTTCAGGATAGTGGATCCATTGATGATCTTTGGTCCTAAATAATCATGAATAACTTCAGAAAATTCCAGTAGAAACCAGCTGTTTTTTCTCAGATAAAATGGTACTACTGTACCTCATGAGAGAGAGAGACTTTCAAGGTATTCATTATTCACCTAACTAAATTAATAACCCAACCTTTAAAGGATTGATTTGTGTAATTTTTTTTATTAGGTTAATATGCAAAATATTTACTATTATTTTTATAAACTAGAGATAAATTTATCACTACATTTTAACTTTATATTGAATTTTGTGGCTTTGTTTTTATTTAATTGAAATTTGCCACTAATTTTTTTTAATAAAATGTTGCTATTCAATTTAAATTAAAAATAATTTGAAGATAAATTTTTATAATAAATATTTTTACATTCGAATTTAATATTTAATAATAAAAATTAATATAATATTAAAATTAAATAAAATTACTTTTTTATAAAAATAAAATTACTTTTTTCTTTTGCTATATCTGTATGTTTTTTCAAGTTTTATTTTATTAAATAGAAATTCTAATTAAGATTACTAATTCTTAATATTTATAAGTTAAATTATTGTTAACTATTAAAATCAAATATTTGAAAGAATTTTTTTTATTAATTTATATTTTTAAATTATTAAAATTAATATTGAACGATAAAATTTAATTAAAAAATTAAATTTTGTGACAAATTTTAATAAAATTCAAATATTTTAATGATAAAATTCAATTATATAAGAGTTGAATGTCAATTTACTCATAACTTAAAATAAAAATGACAAATATAAATGACAACAAAATATAATGGCAAGTTTTAATATCTACTTATAGTATAATTTTTTTTGTAATTTCAAAATTATTAAATGTAATAATAAATATAAAAGAATACATACTTTAATATTGAAGAGAATGTTATTAAGAGGGCTCAAAATCCTAAAATAAACAATGAGGCATATATAAAAGTTACCAAAAACATGTTTAAATTATATTAGACAAGGGCTGCAAGTACCCCGGTGTCCCCTAAAATGAAATTTCTTTTATTTAGACTCTTTTATAATTTATAAAATTTTAAATTAATAATGGTAAAATTACACTTTAACCTCTCAAAAAATAATACAAATTTAAATTAATCGTTTAAAAATTATAAAAATATAAACTATTAAAATAATAAAAAAATAAAAAAATCATAAAAATATATAATTTAATTTCCATCCAAAAAAACAAATTTTAGCTTCCCAATCATGTACAATCTTGATTACTACCCATTAGAACAGCTTGTTGGTACTTTTCATTGTCAGAAAATGGCATAAAATATATAAATAGATGTTGAGGTATCAACTTTCAACGGCTTATACGAATGGTTAGTGGTTTGATTTTGTATTTAGGACATCAGATTAAGTTTTGGTCTTTGTTAGAACAAGTTACAGTACTAGGCAGCAGCTGTTTAGTAGTGTGTTCACCTTCTGTTTTTGTTTTTACCTGCAAAGTGGGACCACAATCCACAAAGCAAGAGACTATATATGGATGGATGGGCCTTTTGTTTTCCAAGTCTGCCCTTTTGCATGGAAGCAACAGGCCATTGCCATTGTATTTTTCTTTCTTACACCCAAAGTTAAAAGTATAATTAAAATAATAACATACATATATAGGAAACCTTCATCAGATTCGCCCCTCCTTTATCTCTCTGATGACTGTGTCTAGATGACTATCTCTCTGCATGAACACGACGACCCTGCTCTGAAATCCAAGCCTTTTCTTTGTTTTCCATATTTTTGCCTGACATCTATGAATCTTCCTTTTTCTAAATTTGATGCTTTGTCCTTCAAGGTAATTGCTTTTATTGATTTGGGTCTGATTCAGTTTTTTTATTGGTTTTATTATCTGGGTTTTCTCTTCCATTGAATTGAATGCTTTTTCTTTATTGTTAACGATTGGTTCTTGTTCATGAATTTTGATTCTAACTGTTACAGTGTTTGTTGCCTGTTGTTTTTCAGGGTTAATCTAATCTTTTGGGTTTTGAATTTGGTTCTATTTTGCTTCAACTTTTTGAGTCCCAAACGCTTTAAGGTAAACTATTTTCCTTTTGGGGGTTTTGTGTTTGTTTTATGCTTCATAGCTTTGGTAAGCAAAGATGGACTGTTTGGGGATATAAAATAAGGAACTACTTCTTGCGAAATGTTTTTTAGTTGAAAGAAAAGTTAAATCATGTTAGGATTATGTTGTTTGATAGCTATTGTTGGTATAATTATACTGGGTTTTTTTTTCTTGAAAGCTGCACACGTGAATATCCACATATATTCCCTACCATCTTCCCCTTTCTTGTTTTTTTTCTTTTTCTGCCTTAAAAATTTTGAACTTTGCAGCTTTTTGTTTTTATATTTTTCCTCACTTTTGATGTTGCTTTGTGGTGAACGCTTAAAAGATATCTGATCATTCTTTAATCATACTTGCTCTTTTAACTTTTACACTAGGGTTGTGAGTTTATTATAGGTTTTGGGTTCAAAATCATAATTCAAATCCTTTTTCAGCCAATGTTTTCATGTTCAATTCCCAATTTTGAGACTAAGCTTGTTCCTTGACCTGCTGTGACTTGCTTTGTTGGCTTCAATTTTGAGCTGGTATTTCTATTTTCTTCTTGTTGTCGGAGGAGTTGTTTACCATCCCATGTTATTCTAGAATTAGTTTAACTTTCTTGATTGTTTTAATGTTTCTTTAGCATGTGCTCTGCTCCGGTAGAGGTAGCTTTGATTTTGAATTAGTTTCGCCTATGAGGTTTTGTAAACACAATCATGGTTACTATTGCTACGTGGTTTAAGATGTTCGTTTAATTTGACATAAGCTTGATTTGTTTTGCAGGAGAATCCTTGCGTGTTGAATCTTGATTGATTGTTAAGGGGAATATCCATCAGTAGAGGGTAGTAATATGGGGGCCTCTGCCTCTAAAATACAAGAGGATAAGGCCCTGCAGTTATGCCGGGAGCGGAAGAAGTATGTTCGTCAGGCACTTGATGGAAGATGCTTACTGGCTGCCGCTCATGTTGCATACATTGAGACACTAAAAAGTTCAGGAACTGCCCTTAGGAAGTTTGTCGAGCTTGAAGCTCCAGTCGAGTCTTCCCTTTACACTTCAACTAATGCTACACCTGAGCCCCTTGCTTTAACCGAAAAGTCTCTTTCCCACTTTTCATACTCTTCTCCGTCTTTCTCACGTGTTGATGCACCTGAAACCTTTTCTCCATCACCTTCTCCTCCCACTTCTAGTCATTTTCAGGTGAACCATATGAGGTTTGGGGTTACATCTTCGAGAAAAGTCGAAGAGAAGCCCCCTCTACCTGATATCAGATTGGTAACCTCATCAAGTACTCCACAGAGTACCACTCTTCGTTCCACTGAAAAACCAGAATCATCACCATTCGAAGCTTCTTCTTTGCCGTCAGGAACACCGGAATGGGATTTCTTTGGTCTTTGGCATCCAATTGACCATCAATTGTCATTTCAAGAAGGGAAGGAGGTGAACCAAGGTCCAGAAGCCATTAATGATTTTAGACGACATAGGGAAGAGGAGGTTGTTACTGAGCTGGAAGATGAAGAGGGGTCTTCTTTACATGATAGAGAAGAAACTCAGGGTTCAGAAGATGAATTTGATGATGAGCCCCCTGCAGATACTCTGGTTCGAAGTTTTGAAAATCTGAACAGAGTCAATGACCATAAAATAGTCAATGGACCATCAGCTATTCCATCTGTTGGTAGTGTAGCTTCAGAAACGGACTTTGTCAGTAGGGAAAAGAGCAATTCTCCCAATTTGTCACCGCTAAGGGGGACACCCAGCAGTGTTTCTATTCCGATTGAAATAAAGAAAATGCCTGTAAAAGAAGATGCTTCCGAAAACAAGGTTGCCCCTAAAGATTTCCTTTCTGTCATGAAAGAAATTGAGTTTCACTTTGTAAAAGCTTCAGACTCTGGAAAAGAAGTTCCTAGGATGCTCGAGGCTAATAAGTTGCATTTCCGTCCTATTTTTCCTGGAAAAGGAGGTTAGATCTAGACTTTATCTCTTCTGTCATGTATTGAAGTCTTGGCATGTGAAAATTTGGTAAAAATAAATTTGAACTTATGGAGATTTAAGGAGAAATTACCATTCATTCAGTTCCATTGAAGGGTCTTTGTAAAATTGTTGATAGTTTTTGTATACTGCTATAATTTGTGAAAGCTATTACTAAGAGGACTTTGTACCGTTTCAGGTGGATTGATGGCATCCGCATTCTTCAGAGCATGTTTCTCATGTGGAGAAGATCCAAGCCAGGTTAAAGAAGGTAAATCTCCACAACCCATTATAGTTTAGGAAATCATTACCATGTTGAAGCAGTTTGAGCTCCTTAAATTTCGGTGCCGTGTATTTTTGTTTAGTAATGAAATACATGTCTTGGTAGTGACTGCATGTTCTATTTACCGAATAGCATATACTTGGCAGATAGAGCTCTGTGCAAAGGTAACAAATGGGTTATGTCATTATATCTTAAAATTTAGGGCAAGTTCTGTGATGATTCTTCTTCATAATGATTCTAGTTTATATTTTGTTCTTGATTCTTGGCTCCTGAATCCTATGCTAATCCTTTCCTATTTTAAATAGAACCTCCTCAAAGTGATGTGAAGTACTTAACTTGGCATAGGACAACGTCATCATCTTCTTCTGGGAATCCTCTGGGATTAAATTCAAAGGATGATGTTGAGGAACTTCACAACAATATTTTCTACAATACCTGCATGTTTTCAGGCAGTCATGCCTCAACTTTGGATAGACTATATGCATGGGAGAGGAAGCTTTATGATGAAGTAAAGGTATTATTCGTTTTTCCTTTTGTTTTTCTTTTCCCTTTCGTTATGTACCTTCACGTTTGGACATTTAATCCAGCTTAGGTGAAATAGGATGTCCCAAGAATGTGCTTGCTTGGGTACTTGTTTTTTGTTTCTGTGCTACTGATTGCCATTTAAAAAAGAATCCTTTGAGAATTTAACTTCGAAGTCCTAGGAAAATAAATGCTTTTTTAGTTGGTTTTATGTCTATGAACTTTGCCTGTATGTGGAGACGTGCGCAGTTATGTATCTGGCACTTCAAATAGTTTACTCTAATTCTATCCGAGTCTGGTCGTGTCTTGTTTGTTGTTTTCCAAGGTCAAAAGTTATCCAGCTTTGCTCCTGTAGGTGTTTGAATCCTTATGGTTATCTAGTCAAGTGGTGATGTGTTATCAGGCATTAAAATATCTGATTGCTGATAGTTTATTTGTATTGTTTTTCTCATAACTCAAGGCCAGTGAGGCAGTCCGTAGTGAGTATGACTTGAAGTGTAAAATGTTAAGACAGCTGGAGTCAAGGGCAGAGAGTCCAAGCAAAATTGACAAGACTCGAGCCGTTGTCAAGGATTTGCACTCTAGAATTAGAGTTGCAATCCAAAGAATTCACTCAATATCAAAAAGGATTGAGGATTTACGGGACAATGAGCTGCAACCACAACTTGAGGAGTTGATCGAAGGGTATGTCTTCATCTATAATGTCTTATTTGCGATTTCTGCCATGCTTTTATGAGCCTGTGGAGCCTATACTTCCTAAAATAGTTTTTCTCCTGCTCGGATCTGAAATACTCTTCTAATTATGCCAACACAGGTTGAGTCGAATGTGGGAAGTAATGTCTGAATGTCATAGGCGTCAGTTTCAAATCATCTCAGTTGCATACAAGAATGGCATCATGAGAATCTCTGTGCTGCCGGAATCACATCGGCATATCACCGCTCATCTCGAACATGAACTAAGCTTGCTGTGTTCAAGTTTTACAAAGTGGATTGGTGCCCTGAAAGCTTATCTGAAAGCCATAAACAGTTGGCTCAGTAAATGTGTTACCATTGGAAAATCTTTGAAAAGATCAAGGAAGAAAAACATTGAAACCCAAATTACCCAACTTTTGAGACTACGCGGCCCTCCAATTTATGTAACCTGTGGTTGTTGGTATGACGAGCTTGAAGCATTGGAGCCTTCTATAAAGCAAGTCTCAGACTCCATCAAACGTTTGGCAGCCGATACATCTGGCTTTTTACCGCACCAAGAAAAGAATGAGGGGAAGAATGCCAAGCGACCACATGAAGCATCGGGGGACGATTCCAACGTTGATTCTGCAATCAATATGTCAAGAGACGAGGCTATGAAAGAGAGGACATCAGCATCCAACGAAATTAGTGATTCTGCGTATAACATGTTCAGAAATGATGCTTTGAAGGATTCTTTCGAGACAAGCCTAGTTTTCTTTATTGGTCAATTGAAGAGTTTTGCAGAAGCATCTGTGAAGATGTACACAGAACTTGACAGGGATATTCGACAAGCCAAACATAATTATGAAATCTCTGTCAAAGGAGTCGAGGTTGCCAATGAAGAAAATAACGCCGAGAGCAACAACCAAAGTGGCAGCGATCAACAACCGAAGCCGCAAGTGTAAAACCATGTGGAGAAGATGTTGGTAGGATTGTGTTGAAGAGAAATGTGAGAGCATGAGGCATTTTGATATTTGAGATGGGAATAAAAAGGGTATGGGGTTAGGTATCCTTGTGTTACATTCAGTAAGTTAATAAAGAATATAGGCCAAAGCTGTAATTAGAGGCTTCAAACAGAACTTGTATAGTCTCTTTCTCACCCAACAGTGAGCATAAGAACTCCGATACCAAAAAAAGAAAAAGTTCACCCCTTATACTCTCATTTTGGTTATGATTAAATTGTGTTATTCAAAGTATTCATTATCCAGTCATGCCAAGCCTGTGACTGGAAACTGGAAATAAATCACAAGGAAAACACCTCATTTTCGTATCAGCTGATCACCAATGTTTTTGGGGGCGAATTGGTCCGAAAAGCTTCTGTCGATACTAATGGTTGACTGATTAGAATTTTAATGTTTGAGTGTAAAAAGTAATAAGTATAAAGTTTAATTGAAACTGTTTGAAAAGGCTTCGATGGCTTAAAAACTCGTTAACCTTAAACTATTAAAAAGTTCAATTGCTAGCTCTACTGGTTTTTCTATATTAGTTGAATTGGTTTATATTAATTTGTAGGTTAACTAGGTTTTTTCTTCCTTCGGACTAATGTATCAACCAATTCCGAATCTAATCAATCTAATCTGATTTTAACTTAACAAAAGTTCTACACCCTTTTTAACATAAGGTTTAAGTTACATATAATTATATGAAGAACACGACTTTGTTTCAACTACAAGAATTAGCTCCCAAACTATATCTAATATTTTCTTTTACATTGATTTTCGTATCAATTTGTTTTAGGATATCCAATAAAAATATTACACATTTTACATTTTATTAGATATCAGTATTTTTTTTTTTGGTGACAAAGAAGAAAATAAAAAGGACAAATTACATCACATAACTCATTTCCCCAGATGAGGATATTTAGAAAACTCGCAATCTTTAACTATTCCAGATGAGTTAATTTGACGAGTCTATCAGCTTCTTGGTTTGCTTCTCTGGGGGTATGATAGATGTTCCAATGTTGAAATCGAGGAACCCGCAGAAGAATTCTCCTAAACAAAACAGAATTTAATCCTCCTGTGAGTCCCTTCTGTACGACAGTAGCCACTTCAAGACTATCCGTCTTAACTAGCACATTATTGTAGCCTCGGTCAATCAAGATGTCTAAATCATCTAAGATGTCACACAATTTACCCAAAGATCCAATTCCCAGTTTGGTCTTGTACAATTCCTCCTACTAAAGCAAAGTCATTCTAAGACCTTACAGAACCATCAGTATTTAAGTAGACATAATGTTTACGAAGATCAAAACATGAAATTAGAGCCTCAAGTCAGATTTCAATAAATTTAAAATAAAATAGATCGAATATAAAAAATTGAGTCGATAAATTACCCAAATAAGAAAAAAGGAAGTGTAGTTGAAAGATGAAAAGTTAAGGCGAAATTTTTTCTGGAACTTGATGATATATGGATTGACAATAAAGAAATTAAAATTGAGGGGAAGTTAGGTGATGACTAATAGGTGTATACAGATCCAACTTTATCAATTTATATCTATTTGCTTATCAATAACAAAATCATAAAAACAAGCACTTCTATGAATTGTAAAAATATTTAAAATAATATAAAAATTTAGACTTTTATTAAAAGTTAAAATATAATATAAAAACAAAAAATAGATAAAACAACATGCATCAATGACAAGTACAAAAATATTTACATTAAATATTTTGTAATTACATTATTTTTAAATTTATTAATGATTTTTTGAAAAACATTAAAAATTTTAAACAAAAATTAATATTATAAAAAATTTATATATTTAATATAGACAATCGATCTGTCATTATACGGGAATACAAACTAAGTATAAATAATTTTAAATGTAAATTTTGTAATATGGTAAAAAATAAAATATACTTTCATCCATTTAATCATATTTACGTGGTCGTCGCGGTGTAGTTTCATAGGTAGGTAGCTAGGGTTTGTTTGCATGTGGAGTTTACGTGTAGATATTGGAAGAAATGAGAATCATAATAATTGAAGCGGTGGTGAAATTTGTAAGATCAATGAAGTGATAATGATGGAGAAACCTTTGAACCTTTCAATGGTTTAATAACAGTAGTAATCATTTCATATCAGCAATTATTTTTCCAAAGTTATGTCTGTTTTACTGTCTATGTTCGGGGTTCGTAGTTGTCCCCCTTAAAGATATCGTCTCTTAAATTTTTTTCATGTCGATTTTATAATTTATGTTCAGGATTCATGAATGTCTCTTTTAATAATATTATCTCTGAAATTCTAATCTACTTTCTCTTATTAAAAATATAATATATTTTACCATTAGGCTCGATGACAAATAATGAAATTATGATTACCAACATATATCCTTAATTTGCTTCCTTTTTACATACGCTTGTTTTTCATTCTGTAACCATTTTTGGGTAGTTTTATTTAACTTGACATTTAATGATTCACATATATAAAAATTATTATTAAAAATTTTAGATGCTTATATGTTTAAAATTCTAAATTATTTTTATAAATAATTAATTGTAGATTTTTATATATTTTACTTTATGTCGGTAGCAGAGCCAGAAAATTCTTTTTTGGGGTCGGAATTAAATTGTATATTTTTACGATAATAAAAATATAATTTCACCATTTTAATAGTCTATATCTTCATAATTTATAAAAGATCAAATCAAATCTTTACTATTTGTAGGGAGGCCAAAGTACAAATTTACTATTATTAAATTAAAATTTTATAAATTATAAAAAATCTAAATAAAAAATTTTTTATTTTAAAGAGGTCAGCCCCTACCAAGTACCAACCCCTTCACTTCGCCACTGCTTTATGTTATAATTAAACTTTGTAGTATTAAGTTAATTAATAAAAAATATCCACGTTATGAATATATGTTTCGTTTTATAACATTTACTTTTAACAAATTTTTACGATTTATTTAGAAAATAATTGTAAGATAATACTTAAACAAACATATATTTTAAAAAATTTAAGATAATATTGAAAAAATATTTTATTTAAAAACAATTTTATTAAAAAATCAGTTTTAAAAACATATTTTAAAATATATAATTTATTAAAGAATATCAGTTTTAAAAACAATTTTTAAATTCGTCTTAAATTTCATATTTTTCCTAAAACAAAGTCACACATTTTTTTATTTTTTAATTATTGTATTTATAAAATATTGAAAATTTTATCAGATAAATATAATATATTTAAGGGTATATTATCATGGTCACTTTTGTTTGTCTCAGGTTATATTTTTGTCACTTATATTTGAAATGTTACGTTTTAGTTACTTACGTTATTGTGTTGTAACATTTTAGTCATTGAACTGTTAATTGTCATTAACGGTGGAACGATAAGCTGACGTGACACGTTAAATCTTCATTTCAAATAGAAATTTTAGGTTAAATTATACAATTAGTCCCTATATTTTTTTCATTTTGAGCAACTTAATTTTTTTTTTCTTTTATATTCTTTTGACTTTTTATTTCTCATTCTCTTCTGCTTCTCCCTCTGTTTTTTCCCTTCTCCATCTCTTTTATGTTATTTTTACTTTACTTTTCTTTTTCTTTTATGTTCCTTCTCCCTTCCCCATATTCTAATGGCGGTATCAAGAGCTGCCTTAAATGACTTTCATGCAATCAAGCCCTTAAATCCATCATATGGTTGGATGCTACATGTTTGAAATCCCATTTCTTTGAACTAATTATATGGAAAAGGGAGAAGCAGAAGAGAATGGAAAATAAAGAAAAAAATGTACTTAAAAGAACATAAAAGGAAAAAATTAAATTGTTCAAAACGAAAAAATATGGAGACCGATTATTAACCTAAATTTTTTGTTTGAAATGATGATTAAGGTGTCACGTCAGCTTACCGGTATACCGTTAATGGCAATTAACGGCTCAATGACTAAAACGTAACATTTCAAACATAAATGACTAAAATGTAACTTAAGATAAACAAAAGTGACTATCTTAATAATTTACCCTATATTTAAATTAATACACACTATGTACTGCGTAGAAAACTAGTATAATTTTATAAATATATATATTAAAATGAGATGGTGACTAAGTTAGCTAAAGAAAAAGAGAAGTGGAGGAGGTCACGGAAGCTCGATTGTAACCCATAAATCATGAGATTATCACTCACATTTCTCCAAGCAACCTGAAACACGTTTTTATTTTATATTTTTTAATTTCTAAAAGTCGAGCCAAATTGTGTCTGATTATTAGCCTCCATTATCATAAACATATCCCATTTTTGGTTATATCATGTCTTTGGCTCTCTCTCTGTGGAAATGGGAAATGGATTGCAAATTAAAGCAACTTACTTGATGAGCACAAACTGCAAATTTCTATTTTAATATTTGAAAAAGACGAGTCAATAGTTGTACTGTAGACTTTTGATTAAATATATATTAAAATGGAACTGTTTGTTTGCTTCCGTTGTGGGTTTTTCTTTTTTTCATGACAACTAACTCAATGCATAAATTTATAACTAAAAGTCAATAACCCCATGTGATCTGATTTATTTCTTTGTAAATAAGAAAAAGGACCAAAATACTCAATTGGAGATGGATTTTGCAGATAAAAATGGCTAACCTTGTTGCGGAAGCGACGATAATATTAATAACAATATTATCAAAAATATTTAGATAATTATTATGCCAACAATTATACTAAGAAAATTCTCAGTTAAATTGGAGGGGTCACAAATGGTCCCGCTTAAAACCCAACAACTAGACAGAACTCACTTAGATATTTATAGCAATAATAACTAAATAAATATAACCAACATAAAGCTATTAAATATAAGCAAACAAATAAGAAATAAAATACCAGAGATTTAACGAGGTTCGGCCAATTTAGCTTACGTCCTCGGACACTACCAAATTAATATTTCTTCTAGAAATATTACAAAGGAGAAGATTTTGAGATGATACAACCAAAGGGGGAGGGGTTCTATATATAACAAACCAAACCTCCTTCTTTTCTATCTTTTCCTAATGTGGATATTGCCAATACTCAACAAACCTGCCGTAGGATAACTATAAAAATAAATAAAACCCCAACCTTATAAGCAACACATGACATCATTTTAGACATCATTTTCGATTTGGTCAAACCAATGAATTATGAACCCATGTACGAAAGAATTTTAACATTACACCATGTAAATGAAATGGGAGTGGGACCATGGAAATGATAAGTTCCAAACATTGAACCAGCCAAGACAGTTGGCTGAACCATAAAGAGCGCCGCCGTCCTTGAACAAACCCCACCACCACCCCAGTCAACTGAAGGCATCTTCTTCCATTAACTGTTGGTGGGTCTATGTTCACATGGGATTAATTAATAGGACAAGACAGTTTCCACTCGTCACCTTCCCACCATTACATGACAGATTCCCTATCCCAACATCATATGGTAGAAATAAAAACCAGGGTAAATAATAACACTAACTTATTTATGAGACAATCACATTCTATTTGTAAATCGGTAACAGGATTGCAGGATCATGGGGGCTTTCCTGGTTTTTTTATTGAAGCCCAGATGAAAACCTGTTAAAACTTACTAAACTTCTACATCTACAAACATGAGAAAAACAAACCAAGTAAAAAACAAAAGGGCTTTTTTGCTGGTGCTCATTAGCACTTAAGTGGGGGAGACTTTTGTTACTGGAACCAGATTGAAACATCCTGCTTTGGCATGGAATCCATCCCAACTGCATGCAGATCTTCCTTGTAATCGAAAGAAGCCAAATCGAATGAAGACCCGAACATCAACTGGAAGCTGTTGTTGTTATTGTGGTTGCTGTCTAATGGAGAATTCAAGCCCTTAAACCGCTCAAACTGAGCTTCCCCTTGTGAGAACATCTGATGATTATGGAGCATGCTGGAGTCCTCGAAGAAGTTTCCTTCCATCATGACTCCTTGACCACGGAAGAATTCATCTTGCTGATGTTGGATTTTTGGCTGAAGAACGTTTTGACCTTTGGTAACTAGATTGTTACTAGGATTCATGTTCTTGTTGCCTTGAATGTTGTTATCATATACTGACATGAGTTCGCCGATCGTTTTCTGCCCGTCTTCTGGAACTCCAAGTCCGGATAGATCAAAGGGTGTTGAGACAGATGTAACCTGCGGTGCAGCTGGCTTGGATTGTCCGAATTGCCGAGGAAAAATAACCGGTTTTACTTCATTAACATTGAAATTCGAACCACCAAACTGTGCAGAGGAGTTCCTATATGGACAAGTCAATTGATGATTGTCCCTGGCAGTCCTATCATGAAAACCCAAACGAAATTCACCGTAAGGGCACTGGAGGAATTCACAAGTGTAGATTTTTTGTTCAACCATGTTTAAATCATTGGATGGTTTCCTCTTTCGCGTGAAATCCAAATTACTGACAACTTCCCCCTTAATCGAATAAGGTGGTTGTTGGATAGCCCTCATTCTCTCCATGACCAAATTAGAACTGATAGTCCTGGGTTTGCGCTCTTGCACATCGAAGTTCGGCTCATCTTCAACACCTTCAACATCATACTCACTGCAGTCATTTATAACCAAAGATACATTTCCACCACCTGAGGACAAAGGTGGGCAGGAATCAGGGTAAAGTTCTCGGGCCAAGGCTTCCTCCTGGTTAATGATGGCAAGCCAAGTTGAACTCTCCTTTGCTGTCATTTTGTCCTGTAAGCACTTGGACTGCCTTACAAGCTTGCGAATCTTGGCAATATCAGGAGATATATGCTTGATCACAGCTGTGAGAACCCCCACTTTCCAAGCCTTCTTCAAGTCATGAGGTTTCTTATAGGGAGGAGGGCCTTGATCTTCGGGCAATCCTAGTTGTGGCCACCATTCTTCATTTCCAGTAGGCCACCATGGTGGGGGAACGCCTTTCTCTAAAGGGAATCGCCTTTGAGGAGGATCACAGTGTTGCATCAGTGCAGACAAAAGAGAACCAAGAGTTGTATCTTGAAGTTCTTGCAAGGTGTGTGGAGTTGGGCCGATCGAGTTACAGCCATCATTCTTGCCAGGAATCGAATTATCTGCCTGGTACTTTGCAATAGCAGCAGGACCATTACGATCAAACCTGACTTTATCCTTCCACCATTCCCGAAGATTGTCAGATGCCCCAGTCACTGGCTTTCCCTTTTCCGGAATAATCCCATAAACAAAACCCTGCGCTTTGCAAACTTCCATCATCTTCAACATGTACTTCAAAATCCCATCCTGTGCCCTCGACATCTTCTTTCTCCTCGCCTGTTCTTGTGACAGGCGCTGTTTAGCAATATCAATCCCCTCCTTGCACTTATTCTGCTCTTTAATCCGTTTGAGACGCATTTTGTCCCTCCACATCCTCCTCTCAAGTTCATCCACATCAATTTCTTCATCACTATAATCATCCTCCACCGTCGCCTCTGGTTCAATTTGTGAGGCTGCCACATCTTTTTCCCCAAGTGGAGCACTGAAGAAATCCATATCCCCACAAATTCCCATCTCGTCAAACATCATCATTGTTCCAAGATAGGAACTCAAATATGTCTGAAACTTGAGAGAACCTCTAATCTGCTAGTACTGATATAAGTTCAACCCACCCAAAAATAGGCCTTAGTTAACCTATTAAAAATTGAATAAATATACTGGTTAACAAAAACCCAAAGTTCCCTGATAAACTTGCAGCATCTAACCAATAAAATTATATACACAGTCAAAATATAAATTTAACACCACACACAAACAGACACATATGTATATACATGTATACATATATGCAAACTCTGGCTAAAGAAACATAGATGAAGTAATCAAAAAATTAAACAGATCAAAGTAGCCTATCAGCTGATCATCTGCATATATGGGTTTTTTAATTATCATGACATAAGAAAGATAAACGGGAAAATAAAGATAAACTACGATTCATAAATCTTAAGGAACAAAACAAAAACCAAGGAACTATCAGATACAAGTCAGATCTCCAGACTATCAATTTGTTTAAAAATAAAGAGTTAAAGATGAAGAAGTAAATGGAAAAATAGAACTAAGCTCAAAATGATTGGATCTGACACAAAGAGAAGCTTAACTGTATCAACCAATAATTAAAAACCCGTGTTAGAAAATAAGTAGAAAACATAAATAGACAATCAAAATCTCAACTTTTTTTTCTTTTCAAATCAATAGCAAAAAAAGAAGAAGACCAAGCCAAGGCAATCAAAACTTTAACTTTATTTTTGGCCAAAGAAAACCCTTAACTTCATCAACAAATAATCAAAACCCAAATCAGAAAATTAGCTGAAAACCCCATTCCATGCAATCAAAACTCAGGTCCAAAATGATATCAATCCTTGAATTTATGGACTAATGATCAAAAACCCATATAAAATAAGCTACATAAAGATCCACACCAGAAGAACTTACCAGGAAGAACCCCAGCTTTTGGCATAGTCCACAAAACTAAAAAGGAGTAAATTCTGCAACACAAAAAGGTCTTTGAGAGGATAAAAAAGAAGAAAAAGAAGAAAAGAGGGAGAAATGGATGGACAGAGAAAGAGGGAAATGGGTTTTATAGGTTCTACTCTCTTAAAAGAGGAATATAAATTATTACAGAGAGAGAGAGAGGGGAAGGGCCGGTGATTGCTTACTTCCCTGTAGATTGTCAAAGTTTTATATAAAAAAATGAAAAGACAGAGACAAAGTGGGAGACGCTAAACTGAAACTTTCGATTAAATACTGTAAGAAGTACAGAAATATAAGGAAATATGTGAAGCTGTTAGCAACTTAGTGTGGGTTTGGATGGGGATTGGGTGTCGTGCGGTGCGTTTAGCTTATTTTTTGTCTCACGCTACAGTATCGCTACAGTATTTAATCTCACCGTTACCGTTGTTTTTACACTAACCGCAGGTAAACGTATCCATCCAAACTCACCCTTAACAAGAAAGAAATTTTACCCTAAATGAGGTTTTTTTTATTTGTCATTTAAATGCAATAAATAATTAATGGATTTTTTATCTTATAAAAAATTTCCCAAAGTAATCCATTGAACCACTATCAGAGTAGTAAATGATTTCATCAAATTCTTACCATCTTCTCTTCTTTTCTGAAAAATATCAGTGATTTTAATTTTAAAATATTTATATCTATATTTATTGTAAAACTCAGTATCACAGATTAATTGGATGCTAGCTTAATTGAGAGAAAATATTCGCATATATATATATATATTTTTAATGATGATTAATATTATACTGAATTAATAACACGTATTAATCGAGTATTAACTCAATTAGAAAAATATTAATATATTTTTTCTTTTAAATGATAACTAATATTATTATGTTAGTACTTTTGTATTTTCATACTTTTGAAAAAATAAATATCTCGAAAAATTATTTTTCAAATATATATATATATCGACACCCATAAATGTTGAGTTTAAGCTCAAGATTTTGTCAAAAACATTATTAATCCTATTAAAAAATATATAAATAAATAAATTTATACATTATAGATTATATCATCAATATTATATGTATAAAATTATTCTCACACATTTAATTTTTATTAACTATAAAAATTGATCTTAACATTATTAACTATTATCGTATTTAAATAAAATCATATTTATATATAAATTATATTTATTTAATTAAAAACTTGAAATTATCCATTTATATTTAATGATTTTATAAATTTATATTTTTATTAATTAATAATATAGCGTGTTATTTTTTAGGGCAAACTACTCAATTGGTCACCCAACTTTTAGGGCACTTTCATTTTGTTCACCCAAAAAAAATCCTTACAATTTGTTGTCCAACTTTTAGAGTGTTTTCATTTTAGTCACACAAATATTAAATCGTTAACGATAGTTGAATACACACACCAAATCATGTTCACGTCATGTTTAAAATTTCATATTGATCACCCAACTTCTAGGTCACATTCATTTTGGTCACCGAGAAAAAAAATTTAAATCTTGATCCAGGTAATATATATATATCAAAGTGAAAACGTAGTAGAAACTAAAATAATACATTAAAAATTTGTTGTATTGTATTGTATTTGTTTACCTTCTAATTTTTTTTTTCAATGTTGAAATTTTAAATTTCAAAACATTAAAATCAATTAAATAAATTATTTTAAAAAATTATGATTTGATAGTGTGAGCCAATTTGTTACTATAATATTAAAATTAACGAATTTAATGTCCTTTTAAAATTTAAAATTTTACTTTATGTTTTCAAAATAAAATAAAATAACTTATCCTTAATAATTATTTACAAAACCAAAATTCCATTTAATTATGTGATTTTAAATCTTCCATGCTAAGCTAAAAGCGAAAAAATTCCTTGTAATTAATTAATTTTATATTTCATGTGAAACAAAACCCCAAATCATTTTCATCACTTCTTTACCCAAAAGAAGAACAAGCAGTTAATTTAATTAATTGTAAGATTTTTTTTTCTTCGTTTTAAACTTAGCATGGAAGAATCATGATTATATAATCAAAAGATATTTAAATTTTGTAGAAACTTGTCAAATATGAGTTTTTTGACACGTTGGTTTCATTAAAGATAAATTGGAAATATAAAATAAAATTTTAAAATTTAGAAGGAGATTAAATTAATTAAGTTAATTAATTTTAATATTATACTAACAAATTAATTGGAATTATCAAGGGATAAAAATTCAACAATTTATTGAATTGAGTTTGTTGTTCGAAATTTAAAATTTTAATATTAAAAAAAATAGAATTTTCGACAAGAGGATAAATAAGTACAAATTGAAATATTATAATGGATTATTTTAGTTTTTACTGTTTTTTCAGTTTAATACTTATGTTTTTTACCTGGATCAAAACCTAAAAAAAAAACCAATAACCAATATGAAAGCGACCTAAAAGTCGAGTGACCAAAATAAAAGTGTAAGCATGATGTGGACATGATTTGGCGTGTACAATTGGTCGCTGTTAGGAATTTAACACTTGGGTGACTAAAATGAAAACTTCCTAAAAGTTTAAAGATAGAATTGCAATAATTTTTATTTAGATGACCAAAATGAAAGCGTTCTAAAAATTGAGTGATCAACTAGGCAGTTGACCCAATTTAAAACTATTATATTTGAATAAAAAAAACTAGAACCTACTATATTAGTAAAAGATATTAATTTAAATATAAGTTTAACTATTTTTTATGCCAATTGAGTCTTAACTAGACTGATATGAGCATTATCACGAATACAAAAGGACGTGGGTTGGAGTGCGTTAAAGTGCATTATTCTCTTATTTATGGGTTAGGAGGAGTTATAGATAGTTCTAAACATTATATAAAAAACCAGATATAATCAGAAATTAATAAAAATTGAAAGTTTTGAAAATCATTATATAAGAAATTAAAAATTCCAATAGATTTAAAATAAATAAATAGAAACTGATGAGGAGCTATTGTATTTAATATAGAAAAATGAAGTCAAATAATTAAAAACAATCCAGTAGAACCACATGAGAAGTGAGCAATTATTTTAGGCCTTGGTTATGGGAGTACAATGCACTGAGGGCATTGCTCTTCACTTTTCATCCAAATCCAATGTTTTCTTCCTTCAGTAATGGAGTTTCTACTAATTTTTTTTATTATCCCCACACCCCTTCTTTTAGCCACTCTTTCAATTTTAAATAATTAAAAATCCTTCTCCAATTATGAGGATGGTCGTTTTCTTATTTATTCATTTTACTATTTCTTGGGGTCAAAGAAAGATTCTTGTTGTTTCTCCTTAGGCCAAAATATTAAAATTTTCAAAATTCCATAAAATATTTCTCTTAAAAAAAATCAATTTGGGTATCAAATTAAAGAAATATAATAAAATAAAAATATTTATAAATCAAATCATTTTAACATAATAGGATAATATAAGTGAAAAAAATGGAAGAATAAGAGAAGAGAGTAGAAAAGTGAAAATAAAATAAATTGTGTTCTTAATTCAGTTCGAAAAAAAAAAGTAAGAGGAAAGAGGAGAAGTTGTTATTTTTCATCTAATGCAAAAAAAAAAAAAAACCAATCAATCTAGATTTAAATTATGAGGGGAGAGAAAAGAAAATTTATATTTTCTATCTTTCTAGCTTCTCACCCCTCCAATTTTCTTTCCTTCGCATTAAGTAAAGTCTAAAATTTTACTCAAATTCAAACATAAATGTCAATAAATAACTAATTTTAGTACACAAAAACCCGTAATCATGTTTCTTATTTATCTTTAAGTACGACAAGTCAATGCTTGGATTGAGTTTTACATTTTTAAAAAAACTTTTTAGGAAAATGTTTAGAGAGTAGAGAAAATATTGTTGAAATTTGATCTAATTTGTAACTGGATTCTCAACCCAAATCATTTGTCGTTGTTGGTGATTTAGGTTTAAACTTTGAATATCACATTATTGAAAAAACAATTACGAAATTCATATGAATAAATTTTTATGAATGGTAAACCGACATGAAATATATATGTGGGTTAGGGTTGGGTTGAATAATGAAAACTCCATAATGTCATACTCATATGGAGGGAAAAGTGGGTCAAAACCATTGGTTGGATTAAGGAAGCCCAAGTAAGGAATGGATTATTGATAGACCACTTGATGAATCGATTGATTTTGTTTTGGGTGTTAAGAAGGATGATCGGACAGTGATGGGTCTGGGGTACTGGCTTACGATCTTTGTCTTGGAGGGCAAATATGCTTTTAGTGAACGCCTTACTACGATCATAATCGTTCCATTGAGGTGTTTTAGGTGGCTCACATGTAGGGAGGTCTTTGACTCTGAGTAGCTCAATATGACGAGGGCTTGACGGGTTTTGGGTTCTCTCCTTCTAACACCGATTGAAATCCAGTACTTTGAAAGGGTTTGGTTTGGTTGCACATAGTTTCCATCACCTTCCACCACCGTCACATTGTGATCCTACAACAAAATTGTCGAACTATAGATAAATAACATACGCTTAACAGTAATACCAAATATCCCTATTAAATATGATATAATATATAATCTTTTAAATAGATAAAATAATTTGAAAATTTTTTTGATACATTCATTTTTTGAGTCTGAACAACATAAATTAGGAATGATTCCAAACCCAATTATGAAATATCATTTTACTCAAAATTAATATTTACTATCAAGTAGAAAGAATACCTCAATGGCCAAGTGGAGTGAAGCTAAAGCAGTGGTGCTGGCAATCCTGAGCCTGTAGGTTTTGTTCCAGGACTGGGGGTGCGCATTGTTCATTTCCTTTGAACTTGCATTGGCTAATTGATGAACTGATAAATTTGGCCCTCTTCCATTAATCAGCAGACATACATACTTGTCACAATTACTTTCTCAGTTGGTCAGTTGATTCAATACCTGAGGTTCACCGATCCAACGGTAGGGATCGGAGGAAATGCCAACCTCTTGTTCATGAGAACTTTTGTGCCACCAGTCACTCAACAATAGGTTGAGTTCGATCGTCATCATAACGGAATGGTTCTTTCTTTCCATCTGCTATATCCACGATCAGGGACCCATACAACCCTTCTGATCTTTGCATTCCATGGTGCCCATGATAAAAGTATGTTCCAGGCTGCTCCATAACACATTATATTATTATTTGGTAAATCTGTGTATAATTTATTGAAGGTTAGCTGAAGAAGAGAGCGGTTACCCTCTATCATCTGTGAAGTCGTATCGGAAAGTCTCTCCTGGGTTGATAGCACATTGTGAAATGGAAGCAGACGTCCCATCCGCCCATGGTGATGAAAATAAATACGCTAAAGATAGTATAATAATAAATTATTGATTACTTATTATAATTTTTATAATAAAAAAGCGTAATTATATTGTAAGCTTTGTAATATACTATTGAATAAGTTGATTTATCAAGTTGCATGTTTTTAGATTAAATTTTTTATTAATACTTTAAATAATAAATAATTTTCAACTTATGTGATTTTATTAATACTTGTAAAGTGGGTATTTTGTTTGTTTTTCCATTGTTTAATAAGTCTTCAATTTTAGAAGTTTTTGTCTGTTCTTGTAGCACGTTTTTTGGTCTTGCTTATGCATGTAATCTTAGTTTTACAAGTGATTTTAGGGATGATTTTGTTGTCGTCCTCTCTAGTTTGGTGAATGCTCAATTCTTTTGCCGATTTTTGCTCTTCGCTTTGGACAATCCGGGACTAATTTGCTTATCGTATTAAGTGCTTGCAATCATTCCAGATATATCGTGCTTGAGTTTCGACAAAGCCAATTGTTAACGTGTCGTAATGTTCTATTGATACTGAGGCTAAAGCCTTTGTTGTGTTGATAAAGCTTGTCCTTCACCATTTACGACGAGAATTTGCTATTCTTTTTCTTTGAATTATATGGTTCCATTGAATGAATTAATGAATTTACCTTTAAGAAACAATAAAATTCTATATTAAATCGATAACATAGATGTAAATATAGTAATAAATTTTGTAATACAAGAGTAAAAAAGATATTATGGATAAAATAATAGTAAAATTTATATAACATAAAAGGAAATAATTAATAATAGAGGATAATAGTAAATTATATAATTAACAAAATTATGAATACTAATTATCAATTATAATTTTAGAAAATCAACTTAAAATTAATTATCAATTATATGTTTTTTAAATTATTATATCAAATTAATTAATAAAAAATATTATAAATATTATAACAATCATATTTTAAATAATTTACCTGTAAATGCAAGAGAAATTAAAATGAAGAATGATTATATATTTATTTTCTATTGATATTATGCTTTCAATTGTTGTTATATATATACACTTATATTTTGAATCTAAATTAAAATTTTATATTAATGTAATATAATAAAGATTAATTTTTTTATTTTTAAAAAATATTAAATTAATTAAATAAATTTATTAGTTTCATAATTACCTTCTCAACAATTTCATCTTCAAAGTTCGATCATATAATTCGAAAATATGACATGAAGGGAAGATAACACAGGAGAAAAGCCTGTCCGATTCCATGCCAGGGAATGACAACTCCCTCGTTGTGAAGCTTGTTAACGAGATCAACAACAATGGTGACTCCTGCTTTAGCTCTAATGGTTGGCCCTGGGAACTGGCCATTGATACCCATCACAACATGTTCCAGACAATCTGGAGCACCGTGCATGTATTCCACTTCCCATTTTAAAGGCTTATGCTCTAAACCCATTGAAACATGGCTCAAAGACAAGACAATGAAGCACCATAGAACAACATCCATGGAGCCCCAACACTTACAACCCATGTCTCACTATGTCACCAGGATGGTTAACCAGGAGACTGCAATGGAAACTCGCTTATGCAAGTGATAGCTTAGCCTGCGGTTACCCAATCTATTGTATAAAGATTTGTACAATATTTAATGTGGTTATTTTCAAAATTATGAAAGGTTAAATAAAATTTACATTTTTAAACAAAAAAAAAAGAATAATATAAGTGAAATAAATGTAGAAATTTTGATTAAAAAACTAAATTCATACTTTGGACTAACCGAATAATGCATGTTTAAATCTATATTAAAAGTTGACCTTTCATTTAAAAATTCTTTAACAATTAATATAAATAACGAGAGAAAATATTTGATGCATCACCAGTACATAAATTTTATACATCATTAGTTAATAAAATAATGACATGTCGCCATTGGTCTAAAATAATTTTTTTTGAAGGGTTTAAAAATAAATACAAATAACTTTATTTTTTAAAATATTAATTATAACTATTAAACATAAATAAATACAAAAATATTACATTCAAAACTCAAAACCTAAAATTCGAAATATGTAATTTGAAACCTAAAAATTAAAATATGAAACCTAAAACTCGAAAGAGAAATAAAATAATTATAATTAGTAATTAAACATGTTTGAATAAAGTTAACTAAATTTACTTTTTATTTGACACTAGCGATAATTTGTCATTTTATTATTAATTGATGGTGCATAAAACTTGTACACTGATAAATGCATCAAATATCAATAATAATAAGCAAGTATTATATAAAAATAAATCCTTACATCTATTTGGTACCTACACTTAGCTTCAAAGTTCAAATTGGTATCTAAATTTTTTTTTGTCCAATTAGGTACTTGAATTTGTCTTTTTAGTCTAAATTAATACTTAATTATTTCAACTATGAAGCCAAGTTCAGATATCAATTTGAACCAAAAAAGTCAAGTTCAAGTACTTAATAGGACAAAAAAATATTTAGGTACCAAAATGAATTTTGAAGTCAAGTACCTAATTGAAAAAAAAAAACCTTCAAGTAGGAATGCGAACTTTGAGGCCAAGTTAGGTAGCAAAATATATACTTACCCTCTAGTTTATTGTGATCCTAAAAAGAGTGCAACGACTAAAAGCTTTTTGGCATGATTGTAATCTTTTAGAAATAACTCTGTAGGTCGACGTTTTCACACCAAACAACCTTTAAAAACAAAAAAAAAAACCCTTCAAAAAAACTCTCAAAAAGGAAAAAAATAACTAGATGAAAAAAAATCAGAAAAACGATTTGGCAATAGCGGAATTCGATATTATTGAAGTTTAGTTGCGACTTGCAAGTTGTCAAACATAGTTTCCCTCAACCCATTGAAACAAGATGGACTTGGAGACTTTAGCCAATGCCCAAATGACCTGACATGAGATACATATTATACCAAGACAAGACCAGGCCCAAACTAGAACCGTTGTCCATGGCTAGCCCTTGACAAGTAGCCTACCCTTTTTCCTTAACCAAGACCAACCCCATCTAACAAACACCAGCAAATAAAGAAAAAAAGCCTGACACCAAATAGCCTAATACATAAATTAGCTCAAATCAGTCTCTCAGTTCTGCTTGTTTCCTGTTAATCCACAAGCAAGAGCCTCTTTTGGTATTTGACCTACACGATGGGCATCTTGAGCAAAAATAACCCCCATCCCCATATGCAAATGCGGCTCAATGTGGCAGTGAAATGCCCAAACCCCTGGATTATCCGCAACAAACCTCAATGCAGTCCACCCAAATGGGAAAATCACTGCAGTGTTTCTTAATGGTGGGTTCTTCAAGTTAAATGTCTTCTCATCTCCGTTTTTGAACTTCCCTTCTCCATATCCCAACACCCAGAAATCGTGTCCATGCAAATGCCATGGATGTATTTCACTAACATCCTTTGCTAAGGCGTTGGCGTTTTGAAGGATCACATCCACAGTGGTGTTTAAAGTAATGGTGTAAACCCCACTCCCTTGTGTTGTATTCTGGTTGGGTGCAGGCTTCATGATGTCATAGCTGCTATCGTAGTTGTCTGGGGGTGTTTTTTGGTCAAAAGCATTGTTGAGACCAAATTTAATGGACCCCAAATAAGGAGTGGAAGGCAACACCAAGGACACATTGTTGATGGCCCACTTGACGAACCCATTGAGTCGGTTCTGAGTGTTGAGAAGGATGATCCGACGGTCATAAGTCTTGGGTGGCTGAGGTGATCCCATGAGTGCATATATGCTTTTGGTGAAGGCCTTGCTGTGATTGTAATCGTCCCATCGAGGTGTTACAGGGGGTTGAGTTGTAGGGAGCTTTGATGCAGGGGTGGCAGAATAGCTCAAAAGGGTTAAGGCTTGGTTGGTTTTGGGATCTCTCCCTCTGACACCAATTGAAACCCAATAGTTCTTGTAAGGGTTTTGGTCTGTTTTTAACAACACTGAGTAGCTTTCCCCTGAATATATATCCAAATCATTAACAGCAAATGGTTGCACATGGTTCCCATCAGCTTCCACCACCACCATTTTGTGACCCTGCAAAAACAAAAATTAATGTTATTTCCATCCTTCATTTTCTTTAAAATTTCAATCATATCATGTTGGACAAAAGTATTATGGAGATCCAAATCCAAACTGGTTCTTCTATTAAAAATTTTATTTGTTTTTATGTTTAAAAATTAGTCTTTGTACATCAATATACGGTACACGTGGTATATCATTTTTAATAATATAAAAATATAAAATTTTTACCAGAAAAAATAATTTACTTTTCAATCTAATGTAAAAAAAATAATTTATCATTTCTCAATAAAAATAAAATATTAGAAAAACATTCATAATCTTTTAACTAGCATGTCGTACATAATCATATAAAATAACTCAATTATTGTGTATAGGACAAAGGACAGTTTTGAGTATGTATCACATGGTGAAAATTTTGATGTCCATAAAGAATGAATGCAATTTGTGAGACACATGCATTGGCTTGGTTCGCTATTTCTACTATTCAGTTTATATGGCAAAAGTAAATCACACAACAGTGGGATTCCTATTAACAGAAAAACAGGTCCCTGCTATTCGAATTTTATTGACGTTTTCCAACTTGCCAAACGCTATAAAATAGTGTGGGAACATGGGGTGTCCTAATCCTTCAATGGGCTAAATTCAAATTATTCTCATATTTTTAATAATTTCAATTTTACCAATTGAATGGATGTTATTGTTAATAGAAAAAAATATAAATTGAAGTACACTAAAACGCATATTTATAGATGTTAAAATAATAATAATAAAATATTACTAACCAATTTAGGGTGAGTTTGGATGGGCGATTGGATGCGATGCGTTTAGTTTACTTTTTATCTCACGCTACAATATTTAATATCACTGCCACTACTATTTTTACACTAACCGCAGATAAACATACCGTTAATCCAAACTCACCATTAAGCATGCTAAAATAGAGAGATTATAAAATCCTTATCCCATGGAAAAAGTCAATTTAGCCAATATTTTATTTTCCTGCACCTATGCCTTGTGTCGCCATCCACCAATAGTTTGATGCCACTGAAACATTATTACGACAGTTGCACTAAAACAGAATAGTCAGTATCTTCTTCTTTTTTTATTTTGACTTTTAATTTATTTTTGGTATTTTTCACATCAGAAAAAGGAGGTGTTGCAGATCAGATTCCCACTGTCCAAACACATCATGCAACCAGACAATTCCAGCTCAGCTTTTTTCCAAGAAATTTGATACCATAATTAAAATACCCAATTTCTAATTAAAATTATGGCAAAAGTGAGCATATAAAAAGAAATAGGGAGAATACCTCAATGGCCAAGTTGAGTGAAGCTAAAGCAGTGGTGCTGGCAATCCTGAGCCTGTAGGTTTTGTTTGGTCGGACTTTCAAGACTTGGGGTGCACATTTTTCATTTCCTTCGAACTTGCATTGGCTAATTGATGAATTACTAAATTTGGCAGCCAATGAGCAATTGTATTGCCCTCTTCCATTAATCAGCAGACTCTAAACCCACCATATAAAACAAAACATGTGAGAATTTTTACAAACAACTTTATTTTATTTTATTTTTTTGTAAATTTTATGAAATTAGTACCCAGCACTTCGGCTGTTTTAAGCCCAGATTGGAATGAGATGGGAATATGATTAAGAAACACCAACCACCATGTATATCATTATCATGGCAACTTTTTTTTTTTATTACAAATTGCTATATGGGACTCATCATCATGTGTCATCATCACATCACCATCTTTACGATTTTTTGTTTTACCATTTTTTATAGTTTTGTCAGTAATGACTGTGCCTGCCTGCCACCCACATGGTGATTGTAATTTATTATAAGTGGAGCGGACATCATTTGCACTAATTAAGCCGACCCAATCTTAATTTTAGTAATAGGGACGAGCCATAATACATGGGGTGCGTGTCCTTTCGTCTGTTTGTAACGAAGCATAGATAAATAAAAATGGGTATTGTTAGAATTACCTGTGGCTCCCCGATCCAACGGAAGGGATTGGAGGAAAGGCCAACCTCTTGCTCATGAACACTTTTGTGCCACCAATCACTCAACAAGAGATTAAACTCAGCATCATAATGGAATGGTTCTTTTTCACCATCTGCCATATCCACGATCAGGGACCCATACAACCCTGCTGATCTCTGCATTCCATAGTGCCCGTGATAGAAGTACGTTCCAGGCTGCATCATCATATCACTTTTTTATTATCATTTCGTAATTCTTTCTATAAACTATTCACCGAAAAGGATAATAATTTTATAATAATAAAGATGTTTATATAACTTCCTCGCTTAAAGAGAAAAAAAAAACACTGTTATTTACATTAAATAATATTTTTTTCATTTCACTAGATTGGTGCAGTATGTAGTATTAATCTATGTGCTGCAAGTTGCAGATTAAAAAAAAAAAGGCTTGTGCATTTGGATGGGTGCTTTTATTTTGATGATGACGATATTAGATGTTGTAACGATATTGTAATAGAAGATAAAAATATAAGTTAAACTTATCACATAAATATCTATCTAAACTCACACTTTAATTGATACCTTGAATAATAATTTTAAAATTAAAAAAATAATAATAAAAGATCGATAAGATGAAAAGGGAAAGTTTTTTGTTTTTCTTTTCGAACCGGAAAAGTATCTTTTTCTCCACCTATACACATGAAAATTAAAATTAAGAAATATTCTTTTTATATAATTATATTTCTATTTAAGATGAATAATATTCAAATAAAGCTGTGCACTTACTCCAAAATTTCCTTTTCATATAAAAATATAAAAATATATAATTTTTTCCACCTTTCTGTGTTTCTTGCCTAAAAACATTGGTTTACCTCTCCATATTTTCACAAGCACAACCATAGGAAGAGTTTTTACCTTTGTTTTCATTCAAGGTTTAAAGGAAGATGAGAGCTTCCATGAGAGAGAGAGAGAGAGAGAGAGAGAGAGAGATTACCCTATCAACTTTGAACCTGTATTCGAAAGTCTCTCCTGGGTTGATCGCACATTGCGAAATAGAAGCAGTCCCATCCGCCCATGGTGTTCCAAGCTGATAAAAAACATCTTACACATCATATACATATTTAACCACATACATATATATATGTGTATATATGATAATGCTAACCTGTCTAATTCCATGCCAGTGAATGACAACTCCCTCGGTATGAAGCTTGTTAGTGAGATCAACAACAATGGTGTCTCCGGCTTTAGCTCTAATGGTTGGCCCTGGGAACTGGCCATTGATACCCATCACAACATGTTCTTGACAATCTGGAGCTCCGTACATGTATTCCACTTCCCATTTGAAATGCCTAACCTTTGCACCCAATGAAACATGGATCAAAGACAAAACAATAATGCACAAAAAAACAATATCCCTGGAACCCCAAGATTTACAATCCATGTTTCAGTACGTAAAACCAGGATGGGTGTCGTGGGGACTTTGGATAGCTTATGGAAGTGGTGTTAGGCAATCTATTTATAGCGGAGGCTAATGCAAGGTTTAGACTAGCTGTGCCGGTGCTCACTAGGGCTTTGAAACTTAGCTTTGCTTTTTTACGTTTCCTTGCTCTTTGGGAGTGGTATTTATAAGCCAAAGCAGCCATGAATGTGTAATAATGTTTATACCAATAATCTTATGGAAATACGCAAATAAAAAAAAATATCTTGCCACACTAGGTGCTAATTGTCACAAGGACCATAAAATGTTGTTTTCAAATTGGAGGGTATATCTTCGAAATAGGTCAATGAGTTGATAAAGCACATATATTCCTCATGTTTAAATCAAACAGCAAAAAGTGAACATAATCAAGTTTGAAATTAGGGACCGTAGTATTAATTTTTGAATCTGGGATTTCATGGCTCTTTTATAGATCAGTATATTATTATATTGAGTAATAATATGCGTGCTCCAAGGTAATAAAGTGGCTGACCGGTTATGGGTATTCAAGATTGGGTGATCACCACCCACTTCTACTTGTTAATCTTCTACTTTAATCGTTTGCATTTGTTTTGATAAAATTATATTAATAAGGTTTAATGACAAAATTAGTCAATAAAATTTACATATTTTTGTTAAAATGATCCTAATTACTTTTTAGCCTTTTCTGATCATCAACCTTTATTTTTATTTTTTTCAAATTATTTTTTCTAATAAGTTTGATGGAAGTGCCAAGATAATTACATGTGAAAATAATAAAATAAATAAATCATACATGAAATTAAAAATATAACTCTTAATATTGAGAATAAAAAAAAACCCTAATTCTCTGTGCTCCCAAGAGTGCTTCGTGGTGTCCTAGAGAAAGCAGTATCTTCTGCGGCTTAGAATGGAGGAAAGTGGTGGTGAGAATAGAGAGGGTAGGGACGAGATCTCCCTTTTAGCAGATGAACTTATTCAATTAACGGTTAAGGGGTCGAAGGTGGTACCAAATTCCAAACCAACGTTGATATGCACAGTTTGGACAGGGAAACTATACACTCAAGAAAGCTTTAAGGCACAAATGAGGAGTATTTGGAAGACCAAGAAAAAGTTTGAGATTCAGATGGTAGAGCAAAATCTATACTTGATAGTTTTTGAATTAGAAGAAGATTTGGAGTCAATTTTGGAAGGAAGACCGCTGCAGTTCCGTAAGAATCTTAATTTATTCAATAAATTAAGTCAGGAGATGGAGAGAGATCAGATTAGTTTGACTTCCTCACTGTTCTGGTTAAAAATTGATTCGCTTTTACCAGAGTTTGATAAGAAGGATCTCCCGCATGCAATTGGTGTCACATTCGGGGGGTTATCAGATCTGAAATTAGTGATACTTGCTGCCAACTCGGAATTAGTTTGGATGTTCGGAAACCACTACGTCGAGGTATTTTCGTCTCAAGCATTAATGTCCAGAAAATGTGGGTTCCTTTTAAATATGAGAATCTGCCAATCTTTTGTTTTGGTTGTGGAAGAAAGGGACATGGACTTACAGATTGTACTCAAATAATACCTGCAAGAAAAAGCAAAATCAGTAGTGATCCACCTTAATTGCTTTAAAAGCAGAGTCAAAACAAGTTGGGAAAGAAAGTTTGCAGTTTAGTACTATGTGGAGGTTTGCGGGGGTTCAGAGCTCATACACAAGAGGTCAAGAAGTGCTGATAGAATGTTACAAAATATTTGATAAGAAGCAGCAAGAATTGAAAGAATTACAGGAGAACACGGAGATAATGGGAGGGAAAGATTTGTTGAAACTACAGGAAAACAATTTTGGGACAGAAGAGGTTGTGGAGATCGATAATAGTAAAGCACAAGAGGGTTCAGACATTAATCATGAAAAGAGGAGGTGGAAAAGTATTAAAATAATGGACATGGAGGTAGAAGCAGCAGATGCTAATAGAATGAGGAAGCGAAAGTTCACAGAAGAGGGCAGCCCGAGGAGTGGTGAAAGGGTTGGAATTAAAAGAGTGAAAATGGCTGAAATGGAGGAAAGCGAAAGAGTCTGCTAAGAAAGGATGATGGAGAGTGCGAAACAAACAGAGGTACAAAACCTATCAAGATCCGCGGCTGCCAATAGGCAAGCCGACCGGTCATTATGAAAATAATAAGCTGGAATGTTCGTGGATTGGGGAGTCCACCGGCAATGAAGGGGCTTTGCTTCCTTTTAAAGCAACACAATCCCCAAATAGTCTTCTTAATGGAGACAAAGTTTGATAAACAACGTATGGAAAAAGCTAGAAGGCGCTGTGGTTTCAACAATGGTATTGACATTGAAGCTGAGGTGGATTAAGTTTGGCGGGGAAATGAGAAATTGAAGTTTGTTTACAACGTTATTTTAAGAACCATATTGATGTTTTGATAAAAGGGGGTGACAATGATGTCAAAGTCGAATGGAGATTCACGGGGTTTTATGGCTCACCCTATGTTAAAGATAAAGGTGCTACATGAAATTTGCTAAAGAAATTGGGACAAGATAGGAGTCACCCCTGGATGGTATGCGGCGATTTTAATGAGATACTTTATTCTTATGAAAAACACGGGGGTGCACCAGGGGTGGAGAGTCGAATAGAGGCATTCAGAGAGGCTCTATGAGATTGTTTACTTGAAGACGTGGGTTATTCAGGGGTCTGGTTCACGTGGGATAGGGGAATTTCAACGGAGACGAATATTAGAGAAAGACTCGATAAGGGGGTGGCAAACGATAAGTGGAAGCTATTATTTCCAGCAGGTATCATCAAGAATTTAACTCCTTCTATGTCTGACCATTGTCCAATTCTTGTTAATACAAATTGCAGAGACAATCATAAAAGCAATGAAAGATTCAGATTTGAGGCATGGTGGATTATGGAGTATACATTTGAGGCAATGGTTAGAGATTCTTGGGAGTCAAGAGTTGGCACAGTTTCTGATAAGCTCGAAAGATTAAAAATTGATTCAAGGGTATGGGCAAATTCAATAAAAAAGCGAAGAGAAGGCCTGAAGAAAAAGCTTACTAAGCAGCTTGAATTATTAGTGGAGCAAGATAGGAGTGATAAAGTCATTGGAGAAATGATCGATACTAGAATTCATTTAAACATGGAGATTGAGAAGGATGAGCTATTTTGGGAACAAAGGGCAAGGGCAAACTGGCTTAAGGCAGGAGACCGAAATACTACTTTTTTTCATAGATTAGCCACAATACGAAGGAAAATTAATACAATTTCAAAGTTAGATATGGGTGATGGGAGAGAGGCAAATGAAGCTAGTGAGATTAATGAAGTGGCTACCAGGTATTTTCAGAACTTATTTACATCAAGTGAAGTAGGAGATCCTTCTCATCTTCTAACAGGTATCAATAGCAAGATTCCGGTTGATATGAATAGAGGCTTGAAGAAGAAATTTACAGCAGAAAAAGTTCACGAAGCTTTGAAAAGAATGAGTCCTACAAAAGCACCAAGTCGGGATGGTTTTCCAGCATCATTCTTTCAGAAATTTTGGCACATTGTGGGCAAGGAAGTTGTTGATTTTGGTCTGGGAATTCTTAATGAAGGTAAAAGTTTTGGTCTTTTCAATCAAACAGAGATTGTGCTGATTCCAAAAACCCCTAACCCAACTAGCTTAGGAAATTTTAGACCTATCAGTTTATGTTCAGTCCTTTATAAAGTGGTGGCGAAAACAATAGCAAATCGACTTCAAATCTGTATTGGTAGATATATAGATGCAGCTCAAAGTGCGTTCATCCCAAAAAGGCTTATTACAGATAATGTGCTTCTTGCCTATGAGATTTTGCATACATTTAGACAAAAAAGAGGAGGGAGAAAAGGATATATGGCCTTTAAACTTGATGAGTAAAGCATATGATAGGGTTGAATGGGGTTATTTAAAAGAAGTCATGTTATGTATGGGTTATGATATTGAATGGGTAGAGTTGGTAATGAAATGCATTTCTACTACGTCCTATGTTGTGAATACTAACGGGGGATGTGGGAGAAGCTTTAAGCCAACGAGAGGTTTGAGACAGGGAGACCCTTTAAGCCCTTTTCTCTTTTTGATGTGTACTGAGGGATTATCAGCCTTCATGAGAATGGCGTCGAAGGAAAAGTTGTTAAAAGGAGCAAAGGCAAGTAGAAGAGGCCCAGAAATTACTCATCTACTCTTTGCAGATGATTGTATTTTGTTTGGGGAGTTTGGGGAAGCAACAGGAAGGGGGGCAATGGTGCTAAAAGAAATTTTGAAGGAATATGGTAGAAGTTCCGGTCAATGCGTCAATTTTAACAAATCTACTATCTTTTACAGCACAAATACTACAGAAGATAAAAAGAACGAAGTCTCGGCAATCTTGGGGATACGAACATCAACAAATATGGAAAGATATCTAGGACTTCCAAATGTGGTGGGCATACGGAAAAAGGAATCTTTTCAATATCTCAAAGAGAAAATTTATAGCAGAATTGATGGGTGGAGCACCAGAATGTTGTCGCATGGTGGCAAGGAAGTTTTTTTGAAGTCGGTCCTACAGGCTATTCCAACATATGCAATGTCGTGTTTTTTGTTACCGAAGTCCTTTTGCAGAGATTTAGAAGGCATTTTTGCTAAGTTCTGGTGGCAAAAAGCTCATGGGAGAAAAGGAATTCATTGGTGTAAATGGACTTACTTGTGCCGGTCAAAATGGTGAATTTTTTTTTAATTTCTAAGTGAAAATGGTGAGTATTTGGTGAAAAGGACCAAATTGTAAAGAAAAGAAAACTTTCTTTCTTTTTCTTCTTCTTCTCACGTTGGTGCATGGAAAAGATGATGATAATTCTTCATCTTTCTCTCCTTATATATTAAATACAATAATAATAAAATAATAAAATATCTCATTAAAATATTAATAAACTAATAATTAATTAATTAATTAATCTAAAATATCACCAACATCATCATTGCCTTTTAGATTTTTCTCTCTTCTAATTGATCATTTTACCGTTTATGATCTTTTAAAATTCCATCCTTAAGTCATCACTTAATTTGGTAAAATTGTGATTTAGTCCCTCAAAATTCTTCACCTTTTCAATTTGGTCCTAATTCATCCATTTTCTTTAGTTTCTAGATCATTCCACCCTTAAAATATTTACACTATTGGTCCTTTAAATTTTTCATATTTACACTTTAACCCCTCAAATTTTGAGTATTTACTTTTGGGCAACAAAACTTTTCTCACTTTTGCGATTTAATTCTTTCTTGAATTAATATGTCATAATATACTTTCCAATGTTGTCATAACTCAAAATTTCTCTTTTTGTCACTTTATTTCCTTATTTTACTATATCAAGGATATTATTTTACTTTCTTATTGTAGTAATTTTCGGGGTATTACATCTATTGGCACTAAATTACTATTCTCTGAAAAGAAAATGACAGGAAAAATGATTTTCTAAGATTAATCAACAAAAATCCGTTCATCAATTCAACATAATAACACATAAATCAAGAAAAAAACCTCAACACTTTTTTATTTTCGAAATAGAAGAAGACGTAGAGAATGGATTTACAAGTTGGTGACAAAAAAGAAGAAACAAAAAGAATGAATTGCCTAAACAAAGAAAGACAATAATGGTTGTGTGTTATGATTTATAAGAGTTTTAGTTTCTTATTAGAAAAAGATTGCTTAAGAAAAAAAAAGAATATGTCTCAAATTTGAAAGGTTAAGATTTTTTATGTGTTGAAAGCAAAGAAAAAGATAAAAATGGATAGAAAGCGGAGAGTAGAGGAAGAGATGACTACTTATAATTTGTTTTTTTTAAGTCTAAACAAGAGAATAACCAACGCGAAAGCTTGTATATAATCATAATTGTTCAAATCAACAAAGTTGGTTATAGAAACAATAAAAGTTTTGTTATATTAAATTACTTCTTTTTATATCAACGCCAATGCTAACCGAGTTAAGGCTTAGACGACTACATTAGATTATTTTATTATTTATTATGCAATTAAATAATAATCAAAATAACAAATTATATTATAAATTAATATTATTTTATGATAAAATAACAATAAGTCAAGATTTGATGAAGAAACATAAAAGAATTTTATGTAGAAAATTTGATGAAATTGTGTAAATGACAAGAGGAAATGGTTCACTCTAACTAATTTTTCAAATGGGTAAAATTACTCTCATTACCTAAGTCAAATTACTACTTAAAGACCTCCTCTAAATCTAATACATATGTATAGTTATAAAACATTGACCTCTCTTACAATAAAGTACATATCTCAAAATTCTAACTATATAGTTAAAACAAAGTAAATCAACTTAATAACAATTACTAACTATATAATAACACATAACATCCACCCGAAGTCATTCCCAGAAACCTCTTAATTTTACTTCATGGAATGGCTTGATTTAAGAATTCCCGACATTTTCCAAACTTTTCGTTTCTAGAATTTTTTGGGCATTATAATTGTTATGTTGATATGCTTAAATTTTGGCTTTATGTTTATTTAGTATGCACTTGACTTAATCGGTGTATGATGTAATTCAAAGCTTGTAAAGCACCACTGTAACACTCCTAACTCGTATCTGTCGTTGGAACAGGGTTACAGAGCATTACCAAAAATTACAGAACATATAACAGACATCTCATGTTATTTGACATTCATATCAGAAATCATTCATAATGAATCATATATTCCCTTATATGAGCCCTCGAGGCCCAAAATATGCATTAGAAACAAATCAGGACTAAACTGGGTATTTAGAGAATTTTTCGCGAAATTTCAAAATTTTTTCTAGGTGCAGGGGACACACGCTCGTATGGTTAGGCTGTGTGGGCATTCAAAATAGAGCACACGGTCATGTCCCAGCCCATGTTAGTACCTGTGTAACTCTCTAACTTGGGTCACATGGCCAAGCCACACGTCCGTGTGCTAGGCCGTGTGATCATCATTAAATAAGTGCAAGGGTCTCACGACCAAGCCACACGCCCGTATACTAGGCTATGTAATCAATTCTGAGCATTCTATTTTGAATTTCAAAGATGTAGGGGACACACGTCCAGATCACACGCCTATGTGCTAGGTTGTGTGTTACACACGGCTGAGATACACACCTATGTCTCTGCACGTGTGGACGGAAATAGACCATTTTGAAGGCCACTTTTCTCACCCAATTTGTCTTCCACCTACATAAACACTTTAATACATTCACAAGCCAATCCAAGACATTTAAACCAAGCCAAAATCAAGTCTTATGCATGACATATCACTTCATAAATCTATATATCCAAACTTACCTATTTGACCAAAAATGCATATAGACATACTTATGAAGTTTACTATAAATTAACCATACTAAACACTCTTATCAAACATGACATTATCTCATATATACACATCAAAACACATTCATCACAAGCCATTCTAATGGCTAATTACAATCAAAACATTTATATGCAAATATTGGCTATTTAAACCTATACATGCCATTATAACCAAAATTAATTTACTATTTATACCGAAATGAGCCGATGGATAGTGCGAGATATCTCCGCCAAGCTTCCAACCCAACGAGCTTCTGAAGTACTATAAAACAGAGGAAATAAAACAGAGTAAGCATTTAATGCTTAGTAAGTTTGTATAACAAGAAATTAAATATTGATGAGTTCATACATGTTTCTTGATATTCATATGAATTACATTTAAGGTAAGCAAATAAACATGCTCAAGCCAATTTGGCCATTTTCCTAAACACATATTCTCATCAAGCATGTTAGTCATGTAATTCATATGAATATCAAGAAACATGTATGAACTCATCAATATTTAATTTCCGCATACATATATTTATCACATCAAGTGTCCATGGACATGCACATATCATATCTTGTATTTCAAGTATATATTCGTAACAATTCAGTTCAATTTCATAATTTCTCATGTCAGAACTTTGTCCGTTGAATCGTTTAAAATATCAATGGATACACAGGTAGTATACACGAAGTGTACGAATATGTAATCCGTCAATTTATATTCGGGAGTGCTCATTAGAAAACATAACCAGGAAGCTCTCTCTCAAGTCATATAACGAAAAGCTTATGTGAGCCATGTAACGGGAAGCTTATCTGGGCTGTATAACGGGAAGCTCGTAGGAGCTATAATCAGGAAGCTTGTGCGAGCCAATAACGGGTAGCTCTGAAGAGCCATTAATCAGGAAGCTATGGATAGCCACATATCGGGAAGTTCAAGCGAGTCATATCGGGAAGCTCCGGAGAGCCATTAATTAGGAAGCTCACAAAGAGCCTTTAATCAGGAAGCTCACGAAGAGCCATATAATGGGACGCTCGTAAGAGCTGTGGTGTGTCTACAACACATGCAGAATCACAACCAATCGGGATGCTCCGAAGAGCTATTAACGGGAAGCTTGCAAGAACCATATAACGAGAAGCTCGAAAGGGCTAATAACGAGACGCTCTTTCAAGCTGTGGTGTGTCCGCAGCATATGCAGGACCGCAACCAATTCGGGAACCCTGTATCCATCAAATTTCATATATTCAAACGGGGCTTTATACTTATCGATCATTGTCGAATATGTGAATACTTTCATATACATGACAATAATACCAACACAGACATACAATTCAATTAACACATATAAATTCTCAATTTAGTTACACGAACTTAACTTGACGAATGTTCGTGAATTGCAATCTACTAATCCGACACTTTTTATTTTCCACGATCTAACTTCGTATTTGAGTTATTCGGATCTATACGAGTAAATTTAACTCAATTTAATACAATTCGTAATCAATTCAATTCAATTCACATCATAGGCAAGATTGCCATTTTGCCCCTATACTTTTGATTAATTATAAGTTCGTCCCTAGGCTCGGAAAATGAAATTCATACAATTTAATCCTTATTCCAAGCCTAACCAATTTTTACATATAACAATAACAGCTCATGTATTTCATAAAATTTAGAATTTTTTCATGAATTTTACATTTTTCAATTTAGTCCCTAAATCATAATTTCATCAAAATTCCCTTTACAAAAGTTGTTTATCTATCAACATCCTTTCATTTTCTACCATAAAACTTCATAATTCATGCATACTCGTCTATGGAAAAACCCTAGTACTTTGAAAACTTTACAAATTAATCCCTGAGATAGCTAGATTAAGTTATTACGATCTTGGAAACATAAAAATTACTAAAAATATGACAAGATTACTTACCCAATTAAGCCAAGTAAGCTTGCTTGAGTTATCTTCTCTTAGCTAGAGTTTCCATGTATTTTGATTTTAGGAAAGATGATAAATGATTATATTTTGTTTTATTTTATTATTTATCATCTTTCCAATTTTATCCTGTTCTTTTCTTAATTTTCCATGGATGAATCATCATACTTATCTACTAACCCCTATTAATGGTCTATTTGCTATATAAGAACCTCAAATTTTGAATTCTATAGCTATTTGATCCTTTTAGCTACTAGAATTCAACTTTTGCATTTTATACAATGTGTTCCTTTCCATCTAATTAAACATATAATCGGTAAAATTTTCTTAACGAAATTTCCATACGACATTCCTATCATAGTGCAGACCATGCAATAATATTAAAATAATTTTCCTTCCGAACTCAGATTTGTGGTCTCGAAACCACTATTCTAATTTCACTGAAAACGGGCTGTTGCAACCACTGAACTTTAAGGAAAGCTCATTATGTAAAATTTTGTTCGTAGACTACAGGTGAACTGGAAGTAGTTCAAGTGTTGGATTGCATCATCTTGTGGGATCTTATCTGCTCAATTGTTATTTATATAATCTTTTATGTTTCTAGTAGTGTATGCCATGTACTTAGGTTTTAAAGTTTGATATTCGAGTATTCTATTACGAACTTGATGTTGATTTTAGTTATTTTGAGGTTTTAGAACATGTTAATGCTATGTGGTAACATTAGACACTTTTATATTGACTTTATGTTGATGATTTTATATGTATGCAATATGTTTTAGCTTTTCATTTTACTTGCATAATCATTTATTGATTTAATGAGTTTATGGTTAGGGATTTTCATGTTTTGACATGCCATATTTGCTTACATAACTTTGGTAATATGTTTGATATGTTAGGGACATGTTTGTAAAGTTTAAGTGTTAATTTTCTGCAATTCTAAGTAGGGAAAGCATGTCTCAAGACATAGCATTGCACTTTGATATTTTGGTTTAAAATTTGTAATCTAGCCTCATATTTGACCATATTTGACCCTGAATCATCATATGTGCACCCATTTGAATTCAATTTTCACCTATATTGATTTGTAAGATTTCTATGCATTAGATAACATGTTTTACATTCGAAATTGTCTAATTATAATTATTTATACATTCACTTTGAGTAACTTTGACAACAGGTGTGACGCTCGATATTCGATTATCTTTCAAGCAGGGAGTAAGGTGTTACATAAACAACCCTTTTGACTTTATTAGTAACTATATGAGTGAAATATATTAAGAAACATTAAATCTTTTGACACAAAGACAAATCACAACTCAATCACCTATTCTCAATTACTCAGTTAGGCCTTTAAATTTGACTCATAATATAGGCAATGGAGTAATCAAACACTTCTCATGTTTTATTAACAAAAGGTATTCAACAAAGTTACCACAAAAGCACCGATCATAGCTAGTAGCCTCCAAAATTTAATACTTTAAGCTCACATGATAAATTCATAAAGCACTAACTACTCAAAAGCATCAAAATTATGGACAAAAATTGAGTTATAAACATTCAATAAATAAACATATATACTTTTTAGATTTAAAATAATTATTTATAAATTTCAAAAAAAAAATTATTCACATTTTATTTATTTAATAAACGAATTTCAAAATTTTGTTGTATTCATATATTTGACTTAATTTACGTATTTATGTATTACCGTCACTAAATCGAACCATCATCCATTTTGATTCTGCGAGAACCGGACGCAAACTGGACGCGCTTTTTTCTTTAAAAAATTAATCTGAGTTGTCGTACTGGCCCCTCAAAAGAATCTGACACCATGTTTGGTTTGGTGTATTGGCTATGCCAATACACCTCTAATCGGTGGGCCCCACCTAATCACTCTCTAATCCGCCGTTTGGTTCAATGTATTGCTAATACGCGTGTAATCCATTACTTCCCTAATCGGTGAAAACCACCGATTTCTATTCCCCCTCTTTTGCCCAGATTAGGTACCGCTTCAGCAAACCCTCCCTGTTTTACCCTCCCCAATCCCCTTTGTTTCTCTTCTGTTCCTTCTACCTTCATCCGATTTGCTTCCTTGTTTCTTTGTTTTTCTTTTCTATCGATTTGCTCCTAGTTTATTTTCTTTTCTTTTCTACCGATTTGCTCCCCCCGTTTCTTTTCGGTTTTCAGATTAAAAGAATCAGGCCATGTTTGGTTGGCACCCTCTTTATTCTTGGGAGAATATCAATGCCTTTGTTTGGTTGGTTCCCTCAAATGCGTAATAGGGATTCAGTGCTGAATGCTTTGAATGGCCATTCCGACCATGGCTGAATAGAAATAAAGAAAATTCTTCCCAAAATCTCTTTCACACTTTCTCTGCAAATGCGTTCAAAGTTGCTTCTTTTATCACAGCATTACACTTTCAGGTTAGCAGATTTTTCTTTTCAAGTTTAATTTCGTTTGGTTTCTGTTCTTGCAATAATCAAATTTTGTTTAGAAGGGTTTTTGGTGATGGGTTTTCTTTAAATTTTTCTAAAAATATAAGCTACAACTCAACTCCCAAGTCTCTGTCTTTCGGGGGTGATAATGTTTCGTTCTCTTATGGGAAACCTATGGACTAGAATTAAATTGCTTGGAGTCAATCGTAATCACCATATCGATCTCTTCCTCTTAATCCTTGTTTTGCTGCTGGAGAGGACAAAAATAAACTAATTAATGGAGGAGATAACTCAAAATTTGATGAATTTATATTGTTTGTAATACTCACGCATATCTCTTTTGCAATATTTTTCATTCTTTAAGTTAGAGTTTTATTCCCAAATTTCTTATTAATAATCACTTAGTCTTCATTATTATATTTTACAGTATTTCAGATTTGTTTCAGGTTTGGAGATAAGGTGCAATAGATGAAAATTTATTAAAAAATATATGTTATAGTCCTTTGGAGCAGACAAGTTGATGTCCAGGCGCTAGAGGGTCAAATGGAAACAGAAGTTATGGTAGCGGGCAGTATAGACGGCTCCGTCAGGTATAAATAGAGTTGAAAATAGATATAGATGTATCTGCATCCTCTTCCAAGTACAAGATGTCTCCGATTCCCTATTATTGTAGTATAAATTCAACTAGTTTTGGTGGATCTACAATTTATTAACTTGGGGCATTACTTGTTGGCATTTCTTTGTGTTTATCACATTTATTGGTGTCAAAATACAATATGCTGAAGTGTGTCATCTATTACTCTGTTCGGAGTAATAACCTTTAATTTGAAATGGTTGTGTCAGTTCTTCCAGTGTTCATGTATCAGGGTTGGGTGACCTAAACATGCCATACTTCTTGCAACTTGCTGTCAAGTGCGATTACAATTAGGTCTCCTTTCCAATTTTGTTGTGACATTGGAACCTCTACATGTCTTGCTCATCTTTTTGTTCTGCCAATGATCTGGTATTCTTTTTGGCGTTACCATCTAACATTACATATCCCTTCCTATTGTTGTATTGGAGCTATTACTTGTTGTGATGCCTGGTGCATTCTCCTCCCACTGCAACACACATGCAGATGCACTTGTTCTTTCTCACTTCCATTTTTCTGTTCACTGTCTGTTACATTGTATTTCTAAGCATTTGTCTTGTTGATTTGTTATTTTCTACTGGTTGCTATTATGACATATGTTTAGCTTCTTTCGATGGCATTGCAAAGGAACTTATACTGTTTCGATGGCACATATATTTTATTAATTATTGGATAGGTGGAGTATTCACTGTGTTTATACCAGTATTTTTTGCAAAAAACATACAACCATGACAGGTATTTCATGTATGTGTCAACAAAATATACTGATCCAACTTACAATAGAATTCTAGTAATGATAACAATAAACTATCCACCAAATGAATTTTACAACTTTAACCTTAGAAAAAAAGGGCATTATGTGCTATATAACAACAGCATAAACTCCATTACTTTTCAGTTTTCATGATCTGTAAATGGCATAAAATCCAGAACTTAATGGCATAAAACAATAGAACTACGTTCTATTAGCAGAAAATAGATTATAAAAGAACATTCTACATACCAGTCAGCAAAATAACCCCAAAAGAACTCATATATTTCTCTCCCAACGTCCCCAAAGAAATATTTGTTATAACTCTCAGTGACAGCATCAATAAGCATATGCAGTTTTGAGAGTAATTATTGTTTAGGTTGGGTTTGAAGTTCTTTTACTTGTCTATTTTGTGTTTATTCTGGATTTCTTTTAATGGTAATTGTTTATTTACTGCAAGCGAGTGTCAGATATGTTATATTGATTCTTATTTAGGGTGGAGAGTTGAAGCTTTGAAACTGAAATGAATTAGCTTTTCCTTGAGCAGGACACCATGAAAGGCCATCTTATAACTGGGAGTATGATGTTCACAAGCTCATGCACCTAGAGGAACCGACTTAAATTTTCCTTTCACACGATTGGCCGCTCAGCAGCACTAATTATGGGAACTGGCAACAACTTGTTCGCTACAAAAAAACAATTCAAAGATGAGGTAATTATAACCGATTGGTGGAAATGCATATATGTGAAAAAATGAAAATCTTCATATCAAGCGTATTCAGTTTTCTTGTTGACCATTCCTGGTTGCTCAGCTGCTCAAAAAATTCAAACCATTTTATTGGTTTTCAGCTTACTTGCACTGCAAATTCACCACTCTTGTTGAACATGAAGAGGGTGGTCGAGCGACAAAATTTCTTGCACTCGATAATTGCCTTCCAGGGCGCAAGTTCTTGTAGATATCTATCATAAGTTTTGACCATTTCGTTTAGGTTCTTTCTTTTGGTCTTTGCTGGAAGCTAATTAATGAATTCTGGCTTTCTCTGATCTTTTAGATTGTTGATATTTAATATGATCCAGGACCTTATGAGGTTCAATACGATGAAGAATGGCTGGCAATACACAGAAATTGAACTGTCTTTCCTTTGACCTTCTGACGTGGAGACTTTGGGTGTGTGTATACATGACATTTTTGTTTTGGCCATGCCACTCATCTCGCTCGCTCTCTCTTGGGTGGTTTTTACAAGAACTAGTGAGCCGACAACTGCTGTTCTAATATGTAGGAGAACACAGCTCTGACATGCAAAAAATCGATGTTCAAACTTTTTGATGTTGTAAAACTATATAACATATGGATTATGATGTAGAATTTCATTTTCATCTAACCTTTTCTTAATATAAGTTAATTATGTTTATGCAGAATATAATTCTCAAGTTATATTTTGATTTTAGTAAATTCATATAAGAACATTTTATTATTAAGAATGTTATGAAATTATATATCATTATTAAATTATATTTAATATTAATTATTTTAAATTGTATAAATTCATATAAGAAAAATTATTATCAATAATTTTATGAAATTATATATTATTATTAAATTATATGTAATAATAATTATTTTAAATTATACAAATTCATATAAGATAATTTATTAGTTATAATTATTTTAAATTTTATTAAATCATATATTTTAATTAAAATATATTTAATATTAATCATTTCAAATTATCTTTTATAGTATCATATATTATGGTTTGAGTAAATTCATATAAGAATATTAATTATTAAGAATTTTATTAAATTATATATTTTAATTATAATATATTTAATAATAATTATGTTTAAATATGATTAAAATATTTAATAATAATCTTATTAAAATTTAAATAACAATAACAATAATCATTTACCAAAATAAATTTATGCTAAGGGTATTCTAGTCATTTTAGTTTTTTCCATTATGCTATTACACCTCTATTCCATTCAACCAAACACAAGATTACTATTACGCCTCTATTCCATTACATTCAACCAAACAGTTGATTTGCTATTACACCTCTAATCCAATACACTTTTAATCCAATACACCTCTAATCCAATACAGCGAACCAAACGCACCCTGAAGGTGTGCATTCATTTTGAAATTTTTTTTAGATAATCATGTTTATTTTTTTTAAATTAAGAGTTATTTTTTTAACTTCATGAGTTGTTTATTTATTTTATTATTTTTCACATGAAATTATTTTATTAGGTTATCTAAGTATAAATTATATCTCATTAAAAATATTTCACATATGAAATTCCACATTATAAGTTAATGCTTTTAACATTAAAAAAGCAATTTGAAAAAAAATAAAGATTGGTAGTAAAAAAAAAAGCTCAAAAATATAATAAGGACCATTTTGATAAAATATATAAATATTAGTGGCCAATTTTATAATTAAGCTTAATAATAATAATTAGTAATGGAGGTGCAGTTTGATAAGTAATGATAATAAAGCAATTTTTAAATTTTGAAACGTGGGATTACGGCACAAGACAAGCTGGCATAGGTCAAAAGAAACACGTTACATTTCTCCACGCGCCTTTGCTTTATTCCTAAGCCATTCTTTCTTGAACAACCTTTTGACTATTAATAATGAGCTTTTGCGCAATGATATTCGAGTATTATTTGAAGATAAGTATATATAGATTCAACTAGATTTTTTAGTTTAATTTATTTTAATATTTTTTTAAATCAGATCAATTAATTTAAAAAATTAATGACGTAATCGATTCAGTTAACTCTAAAAATCATAAAAGAGTGTTAGATTTTGTCTCACTCCTGTCATAAGTGAAAAAATATATAATATTTTTTTAAATAATATAAAAACTAAATATGGTTTTGATCAAAATTGTAAAATTGTGGTAATAGATTATTACGGCTTGGATTTATTCTCGTGATTCTCATTATGAGTATGTATTTGTTTACATTTATCAAAATGTAAAAAGATATAAATACCTTTAAAATTATATTTGTTCCTTTGTAAAGGGAACAGACTTTTTGGTAATTTTACAAATGAACTGGGATTAGATTAACGGATGACACCAGCTCAATCAAATAAGTTATTTATACTAGAAATTTTACCACATACGCATATATATGTGGAAACTAAGTATTTAAAAAATAAAAGTGTGTTTTAAAATGAAATAAATAATGAAAATTATAGTTTGAAACTAATTGATAATAACACATGTGATATGCATGGTATTAAAATGAAAAGAAATTAGATTCAAATATGAGTAAAACAAAATTTAAACACGTAAATACACTAGATTAAGAATATTAAATGTACTACAAATTTTATCATGGTGTTGTTATCAACCTTGGGTTGATGTTGAACTAACTTGTGGTACTTACTTAATCAATAACATTATGGGTAAACTACGTCAGTAGTGACTAAACTATGAGTAAATTTTTATTTTGGTCACTAAAATATTCAAAATTTTTCATTTAAGTCACTAGGCTTTTAAAATCGATGTTATATGGTATTCTCTATTCACATTACCTGTATCATTCAAAAGCTCTGTTTAAAAAGGTTAGGGATGAAGCTTATATTTTTAGGGGGCCGAGATTAAATTATAATTTTTAAAAAAGTAAATAAATTCACCATTTGAATAGCCTATATTTTTATAATTTTTAAAAAAATTAAATTAATATTTTATTATTTTTAGAAAGTTAAAGTATAATTTTATTTTTATTAATTTAAAATTTTAAAGAGTTAAAATGAAAAACTTTTCATTTTAGACCATGATAAGCCCATGACAAAATTCAAGCTAGTGTTTGGGTTTTTAACATGTGATCCACAGTGGAACCTTTGTCCACTATCTTTCAATTTTTTTATTTAATTTTAGAGATAATAATTTATTTCACCCTTTTAAGTTTACAAAAAGGTTATTTTAACTTTTTATTTAAATTTTTGTTTTTTTTTTAATTTTTAAATTATATTAGTTATTAAATTATTTTAAAATAAATGAAAAAGACATTCACAGTTCATATATTCCATATTAATCATTAATAATTTTAAAAATATGAAAATATTTTTTTATATTATTAAAAATTTTAAAATTAATTAATTATTGAAGAATATACATTTATTTTACTTTTATGCCAAGAGCATCATTCATTATTTTAGTGTAGGAAAAATTAATGTGACAAAATGAGTTGGTCTCTGAAGCAAAATCTAAAGGCCATTCTCAATTTCAACCGACCAGAGTTACATATTGGGTCTCGAAGTTAGTAAAGCACAAATATCAAGCGGATTTCGTAAATGACATTTCATTTCCCTATAAAACAATGTGAACAATACATTGGTAAACAAAAAACTCAATTAAAAATCTTGGAATGTTTGGTCTCATTTTGAATTTTGTTGTACAATTTTACAAAATCTTGGAATGGGTTTTAATGTCACAATAGCTTAATTAAAAAGACCGTTTTTTGGATCTGAATTTGGTAATATTTTTCACATTGGAACTTAAACTAAACAATTGTTTTTACATTAGGGCTTGAATTTTTTTAACCAACTTTTTTTAAGAAAATATCAAGGACTAACTTGGAAAAAAATTATATCCTAATGTGAGAACAATTTTTAAGTTTAGGGACTAACTTGAACAAAAAAAAAACTGAACCCCCATGCAAAAACAACCATCAAGTTTAGAAATTAAATTGAATGGAAAAAGAATTTAAATCTCAACTTATAAAATACTTACCAAATTCAAACACCAAATAACGTAGAAAAAATACTGAAAAATACTTTTTTTAGGTTTAAATATTATTATTTTTAAATAAAAAAACTATTTCCTTTTATAGACTAAGATTACCATAAATATATATTTTTACATAAATATTTTATAAAATTATCTTTTACATAAACTTTTTTATTCTTTCACCCACGTTTGCAGTTAAGGTTTTTACTTTAACTAAGACATTTAATAATATTAATTAATTAAATATTAATTCTAGTACTGCTATTTTTATATTTGGTCATCTAATTTTATAAAAAAATCATTTTAATTATTAATTTAATATTTCACTTCTTTTAATTCATGAATTTGTGTTGTTTGCGAAACCACACCAAAATGATGAAATGGTTAATTAATGACTGTTAACTTTATTGATATGATATCCATGTGTTCATCACACAAACAATTAATTAATTTTTTAAAATTTTAAAAATATAAAAATTCAAAAAAATAAAACTATCAAAAAATTAAAAATTATTAAAAACACAAAAAATATAAAAATTAGTTAATAATAAAAAATATAACAATATTATATAGTTTTTAGAGTTAAAAAATTAATTAATTGCTATCTTGGATGGTTATGTGAGCAAAATTAATAAATATTAATTTTTCATCTATTTTAAGATATTTTGATAAAAACAGTTGAACGAGGAAAAAAAATTAAACCAGCAACTAAAATAACTTTTTCTGCCTTCTATTTTATATATGGTTTTACACTCTCTCTCTTTGGAAAGGAATTTTTTCTACTTTTTATTCGTTTTTTAATAGTTTTGTATCACATCGATATTTTTATATTTAAAAAAAATTAAATCTAAATTAAAATCTTAACTCAAAATAAAATTATTGATGTTATTGGTAAAGGTACATATATGTTAATGATGTTTTTATCATATCAAGGTGTGGAATGCAGGTAAAGCTAAGTACCTCATCTGGTGCTTCTGATATCACTGGCTACAGTCGGTTTTCAATGTACTAAACTCAAAGCCTCAATGGTCCATCGGCACTTCGGCACTCGCCCAGTCCAATTCATTCAGACAAAGACATTTCAATACACAATCACTGGGGTTCTTTTTTTGCCCCGAATTGCAGCTACAAGTTTCGCTTTGGTGGCAAACATCAAGGCACACACGCCAACCAAGTTATAATAATGGACTGCAATTCTTTTTATCCCAAGTGAAATAATTGCAAGTTTTTTACCATACACCAAGAAGATAAAAGCAGACCCTTGGGTTTTTTAAAAAGTAGAGTGAAAGCTATCAGATTACAAAAGACCACTTCTCTTCCGCAAAATGTACAGTGGCCTGTGGTCCCAGTACATTTCTTCTTCTCCTTTACTTTTTTTGTGGTGGCGTACATGATTTCCAGGTGCTCAACTTGGAATTATATAAATTAATATTCTTGGATTCCTATAATTTCTTTAGTACTCCACCAGGCTAAAAGATACTCTTGATATCGCATGAACATTAAGAAATCTTGGTAAGTGGTTTAAGTATCTGGCATGTTTGAATGATTAAAGTTTCCTACGTGTTAATATATGATTTGTAGCTTAGTTATTGTCAATTTAGATTATTCTTTTTCTGTGTCTTTTTCAAGTGGCAAATGCTTTAAGAAAATGACCCCCAAATCCCATATTGGCATATACTAAATGCTGGGGTTTACTTTTTCATGATTCAAACTCTAACTCAAATATTCGAGTGCATGTTGGTGAACTCAAATATATAGTTAAACTAGGAAATTAAATTAAATTAAAATCTGATGATGAGCATCTGATTCCCTAATAATTTCATTCAATGAATCCTACATAACTAGAGACCATCCATTTGAAACGACAAGGAATCTATATAATGCCCGCGGGACATGTTTGAGAATCAACATTAACTTCACTTTGATTCATAACCAAATTGTTGCATCATTCCATTTCTAACCTCAACATAGGTGGTAAATGAGCGGATATGGGTCGGATTTTTTTGGATTCGGATTCTAATCAATTTGAGTTGGATGAGTTTTAATGAATCCAAATAATTTTGAATTTTTAAATTTATAAATATTTTAGTCTTCAACAGTTTTATCGAAAATAACTTCAAAAAAAAGGATTTTCAAAAAATAACTCAATTTTACATTAAATAAATCATGTTTACTCGACCAAAGTTGTGTTTGCTTGTTATGATTTTACCTTCTCTATATGTAATCTCGGTAGCCTCGACGACATCAAAGAAATTGAGGCATTCGCATCTACATCAAGAGCAACCTGTTGCATGGTTTGAAGCATATCAGTTTCTCCTACGAAAACAACATGGCTAATGTGCAACAAGTTCACAAAAAAACTTTTGAGTTGACAGGGTGAAGCAAAGTGAGTTGCTTTATACTACAATTATGGATTAAGTACAACAGGTGTGGAGATTTATTTTCAGATTGAAATAAAAAGGGAAACCACACAACGATTCTACACTTTGTGGTCTACAACATGTTCTATGTTAAAGAGCCATTTAACAACCGAAGCCTAGCTAATCGACCCTTTTGATTGTATATCTGTTATACCATGCCACTACTATGGAGAACAACAACTCATGGAAACTATGAGTCAACCAACATCAGCAAAGCAAATAGTTTATCTTCCACTACACCAAAACAGGCTTTTAGCGGCGTTTTTACCGGCGGTTGGATGACAAACGCCGCTAAAGATCGATCATTAGTGGCGCACCATGGAAAACGCCGCTGAAAATAAGCATTAGCTGCATTTTTCAGAAAGCGCCGCAAAATACCTAAGCCCAACGACGTTGTTTTCCGAGCTTTCGGGGGATTTAGCGGCATTTTTGCGAAAAGGTCACAAAAAAACATAAGACCAACGACGCAATTTTTTGAGCTTTCGGGGATTTAGCGGCGTTTTTAAGAAAGCGTCGCTAATGCTCAGGGCTTTAGCGGCGTTTTCGGTAAAGCGCAACAAAAGAACCTAAGCCCAACGACTCCGTTGAGCTTCGGGGCTTTAGCGGCGTTTTTAAGTAAGCGCCGCTAATGCTCCGGGCTTTAGCGGCGATTCTGGGAAAGCGTCGCAAAAAAACCTAAGCCCAACAACACCGTTTACTGAGCTTTTGTGGCTTTAGCGGCGTTTTTAGGAAAAGCGCCGCAAATGGACCTAAGCCCAACGACGCCGTTTTCTTAGCTTTTGGGGAGTTAGTGGCGTTTTTAATAAAGCGCCACTAATGGTCAGGGATTTAAAATAATTTAAAATATTTGTTAAAAATGGAAAAATTAAAATACTATTATTTAAAATAATTTTAAAGTTTTTTGGATTCATTACTGATTTTTTTAGTTTATATATTAAATAATATTGAATTAATTATTATTTAATTTGTTTATTTATATTAATTAAAATTCAATTTAATTTTAAATGAATATTTGTTAAAAATGGATTAATTTGAAATAATGACACGTATAAATAAATTGAAATAAAAATGTAACGCCCCCTTACCCGAGACCGTCGCCGGAGTCGAGCACGAGGCATTACTAAACTTATTTGAGCACTTAAACAAATTCGGACAAGCTGTCCAACTGCGTCATAGTTGCTTAAAAATTCATATCTCGAGTTCCGAAACTCGAAATCCAATTCCGTAAATTTTTCTTGAAACTAGACTCATATATCTATCTACTAATTTTTTTTTCTAGAATTTTTGGTTGGGCCAATTAGTACAGTTTATTAGTTAAAGTCTCCCCTGTTTCAGGGTTCAACTACTCTGACCTCTATGTATTACGAATCAGATATCTCCCTGTACAGAGCTTAAATGACTATGCAGTTTGTTTCTAATAAAACTAGACTCAATAAGGAATCTGTACATATAAAGCATGACTTCTAATTATCTTTTTTAAAATTTATGGTGAATTTCCAAATTCAGAACAGGGGATCTAGAAATCGCTCTGGCCCTGTTTCACAAAAATTTAAACATCTCATAAAATATAGATCATATACCTGTTTCTCTTCTTCCATATGAAAATAGACTCATCAAGCTTCGATTCCATAACTTATTCATTATTTAATTCCATTTCTACTATTTTTAGTGATTTTTCAAATTCTCATCTCTACTGCTGTCTGAATCTATTTTATGGTAAATTTTACCTATTTCATGGTTTCCATGGATTAACTAGCAATTTGACATACATAACACCAAATATGATCATGATTAGCCATTCCAATGGCTAATCATTACCAAGCATTTCCATACCACTCAATAACCATATCATAAGACCATATATACAAAATGATTATAATGCTATACATGCCATACTCAAAATATACAAGCCATTATGCCAAGATGGTATACGGATAGTGTGAGTGGGCCTCCGACCGTTCCCAATTTCCGAGCTAGCTTGTCAAAACTATAAGGAATGAAAAGGAGGGAGTAAGCATAAATGCTTAGGAAGTCCATATGAAATTAATAAGCAATTACCAACATGCTTTTAAGATAAAACACCACAATTGTACAATTTCTAATGATTTTCTAAAATCAGAACAGGGGATCTCGAAGTCATTCAAACTCTGTCTCACAACAATTTAAATATCTTATAACATAAAATCCAATTGCATGCACCGTTTCCTCTATATGAAACTAGACTCATCAGGCTTTAATCTCATATTTTATTCAGCCCTTAACTCAATTTCCACAATTTATGGTGAATTTCAAAAGTTACACTACTGCAGTAATCCAAAACTGCCAAGGCCATATTTATTCATTCACCACTATTATTCACTAAATCCATACAATATCATTTCATCCATCATGGTAAGAACACATAATTATGCTTCATAAGCATAGATCCATAATCTCAATGTCATCAAGTATCAAGAACTTATTCCAAATCGTGTCATTTTCATAGTATTCACCAATTCTTAATCTTTTCGGGCCATTTTACATTTTCGTTCATAATCAAATTAGGGAACAACTACGGAATTGAGTACCTCATTATCACAATGCCATAGTAAAATTATGGTCTTACACATAGTCACATATCACATACCGAGGTCATAGCCCAGCCATGGCCTTATACGGATCACATATCACACTGATGCCATATCCCAGATATGGTCTTATACAGTAGCACATATCACATTTCTCCGAAGCCATAGCCCAGCTATGGTCTTATACGGAAGCACAAATCACATTTCTCCGAAGCCATAGCCCAGCTATAGTCTTATACGGAAATCACATTTCACATGCTGCCATGGTCCAACCATGGTCTTTTCCGTCGATTCGTCTTAGCCACTGAATGAAAGTACTCAAGTCCGTTGTTCCATTTAATTTGTACTTTTATTCAAATATCATTTTACAATTATCACAGTTTAATGGCATTTTATATACAATAATATACTATATCATTCATGAAATTTTCATTTCAAAACATTAAATTACACATTGCATTATTAAAAATCATATGAACTTACCTCGATATAAAATATTAGCAATCGAGCCTATTCCTCGTAAACTTTATTTTTCCCTCGATCACGACTTGAATCTCGTTTCTCTTGATCTATAATATAAATTATTTCTACTCATTAGCATTTATTTGATTTCTACTTCACTTCACAATTTATGCTGTTCAAATTTCGAAATTACACTTTTACCCTAAAATTTACAGTTTTTACAATTTAGTCCCTACTCAATTCACCCATCAATTGAACTAATTTTTTCTCAATTAACACTTTATTTTATCATTATAAATTATTTCACAACCTTTGATATTCTCAATTTCAACACCAACATCTAATTCACAACTTTTTCACAATTAGGTCCTAAATACCATTTTCTATCAAAATGACTTAATAAAACAACCTTAATATGAAATTAGAACTTCAATTTCATAATAATTCATCATATACTACCCTTACTCAGCCAGGGTAACTTCCAATTTCACCCACCAAATCAAAAACTAATGAATTAGATGATTGGACCTAATTGTAAAAGTCACCAAAACATAAAAATTACTGAGAAATAGTAAAAATTGAACTTACATGGTGTAAAAATATGAAAAACCAGCATAGGAGACCTGGTACGACGTTTCTGGCTGAGAAAGATGAAGAAAATGTCTAGATTTTTCAATTACATCATTATTTAATTACTAACTTTTATGCTATTTCCAATTTTGCCCCTTGTTCACATTGTTTTCTTGCTTATTTCATACCCAAACCGTCCAGCCATTAACCTTTGGGTCTAATTGCTCTTTAAATCCATCTTTTTAAATACTTAAGCTATTTAATCACATCTCACAATTTTACAATTAGTTCAATTTAGTCCTTTTCACCTAATTAACTACCGAAATCTTAAAATTTCTTGACGAAACTTTAATACTAACTTATTTACACTCCATAAATATTTCTAAAAATATTTATGGCTCGGTTTATGAATTCGAGGTCTCAATACCTCATTTTAGACCCAATTTACTTATTAAATTCTTTTCTCTCTTTTTTTTTACACAAAATTCACTAATTCAAAATTCTTCTAAATTCACACTTGACTCATAATTATTAATTTATTAAATTTTTAAACATACTTGTCGGATTTAGTGATCTCAAATCACTGTTCCGATATCACTGAAATTTGGGCCGTTACAAAAAAACATAGAAAATATTTGTTAAAAATAGAAAAATTAAAATACTATTATGTATTAAGCCATAATTTTAAAATTTTTTGGGTACATTACTGATTGATTTTTAATTTATATACTAAATAATTTCAAATATAATTGTAAGAGATAAGTTAGTATTAATTTTAAAACATTTAATTTAATTATCATTATAGTTTAGGGTTTAATAAATATGGTTTAGGGTATATATATGGTTAATTAATTTAGGATTTAAGACCGGTTTAGGAGTTACAATTTTAAGTTTTATAGATTATGGAATTAAGGATTATGGATTAGGGATTTTGGTTTAAGGGTTAATGTGATTTAATGTTTATGGGTTCAGGGTTATGGGTTAAGTTAGGGGTTAGATGTTAAGAGTCAGGGAATTAGGGTTTAAAAATTTGATGTCAGGTTAGAGTTTAGGGTTTAGATTAATTAGTGTATTTTAATTATATATTAAATAAGGTTTAAGGGTTATAAGTTAGGGGCTAAGGGTTAGGGATTTAGGATCAGGTTATGGTTTAAGGTTTATATTAATTAGTATTTTTTAATTTATATAGTAAATAAATTTTAGGGGTTAGGAGTTACGGGTTAGGGATTTGGGGTCAAGTTTAGGGTTTAGGGTTTAGATTAATTAGTGTTTGTTAATTTATATATTAAATAAAATTTAGGGGTTAGGAGTTAGGGGTTAGGGTTTAAGATTTAGATTAATTAGTACTTTTTAATTTATATATTAAATAAGTTCTTTATATAATTGTAAAAGAGATAATAATAAATTGTAAAGATTATTAATTTAAAATTGATATGCAATATATAATAATTTGAATACAAAAAATTGTAAAATATGTGAGGATTTATTAAAATTGTAAAATATTTTTGTGGTGTTTTCAAGGATTCATTAAAATTTGCCAAAGCGGCGCCATTTCTTTACTGGAATAAAATCTTTTAGTGGCGTTTTGTAGGAAAACGCCACAAGAGTGAATTAATGTTTGCCAATGTGACACCGTTTGGCTTCATGAAATGAATTTATATTGGCGTTTTTGCTAGAAACGCCGGAAATATGCATTAAAGTTTAGTAAAACGACACCGTCTTTTGTTCAGTATTTTATTTTGGTGGCGTTTTTTTATTAAAACGCTGAAAATATCGGAAGCAATAGCGGCGTTTTGGCCTAAAACGCCGCAAAATATATTCAAATTCTTTTATACACCGTCGTTTCAGTTGAGGAATTTAATTTTTTTTAGTGGCATTTTTTGGGAAAACGCGGTTCTTATGTTTTAAAATTTGTCAAAACGGCGCCGTTTATCTGGAGGAATGAAATATTTTTGTGGCGATTTTGATAAAAACGCCGCAAGGATGTATTACAATTTGTCAAAGCGGCGCTGTTTCTCTACTGGAATAAAATCTTATAGTGGCGTTTTTTAGGAAAACGTCGCAAGAGTGAATTAATGTTTGCCAATACGGCGCCGTTTCTCTACTCGAATGAAATCTTATAGTGGCGTTTTTTAAGAAAACACCGCAAGTGTGAATTAATGTTTGTCAATGCGACACTGTTTCGCTTCATGAAATGAATTTATACTTGCGTTTTTGCTAGAAACGCTGGAAATATGCATTAAAGTTTAGTAAAACGACACTGTTTTCTGTTCAGTACTCTATTTTGGTGGCGTTTTCTATTAAAACGCCGCAAATATCGAAAGCAATAGCGGCGTTTTAAGAAGCAAATATATCTTAAAATTTCTCTAAACGGTGCCGTTTCTTTACAGTATTAAACTTATCAGTTTTAAACATATATCAGGTTTTTTCTCCTCAATTCCCTGCTCCTAGCCCCAAATCCACAAATCCCTTAGCTATCGAAATCCCTAACCAGTCAGAGGCAGAGAGAGCAGTTTGTCGATTTCTTACCCGCCATTCTTCAATTGGTTTTTTCCTTACAAGGAAAAGCTTCAGTGTTTTGGTTTCTTTCATACTTACATAACCCAGACAGTGAAGACGAAGAAGGTTCGATTTTTTAAAGTTCGATTGTTTTCTTTGCCCATGTATTTAAACTTTGGGTTTTCTTGTTTTTGTAATTTTTTGATGAGCCTGAAATTAAGTGAAATCGTCTTCTCTGTGTATAAGGTTTTCGCTCCTTTCATTTATCTTCATCGTCGTCAAGGTAGTGCTTTCATTTCTCAGTTTATTTTGTGTTCAGTTTTCAGTTTTCTACGAATTATTCATATTGTCTTAAGCAACAGTGAAATCATTTGATCATTGAACTCAATTTGATACAGTGCTTGTACCCCCAGCTTTTGGTTATAAACTTATGTCTAATATCTTTGCTGTGCTGAGAATTGACTAAACTGTTTTGAAGTAATGCACCAATTAAAAGCTGAAGTTCCAGTCCTTTTTGCCTGCTTTTAGAGAATGTCGTTCTCAGAAATATTTTCCACAGAGGAACAACTGGTCTTCAGTAGTTTTGGGTGTAAAATACTTGGGGATTTGGTCAATAAGTTTTTCTCCCCATCTCTAATTAGGTCTTCTAATTTTATGAGCAAGACAAGCTGATGGTAATGTAGGTAGAATTCTGTTTACATTAAATGAAAAGTCTTGGTCTTAAGGAGTTGAGTATTGCAAATTATCTACAAGTGCTTTCCATCTAAAACAAGCTTGTCATCATTATAATGTCTGAACTAGTTGTAATTATTGTTGCCTTTTTAATTTGATGATCTTATTTATCTGACTTTTGTCATGCACATAACTTAAGGTCTAATAACCAGTATATCTTTATTTATTTTTTGGATAAGTAATTATTGAGCAATATTATATCATACCATATTCACTGCCTCTACTTTTTGTTGTTTGAAGAAAATTTATTTATTGCGTGCAACAAATGTCTCAACACTTGAGTGCAGTTTGATTATCAATGAACAGCATGTTATCTTTTTATAATTTTTTTATTCTTTTACACAAATAATAACACTTCCTTTATTTTAATATGTATTTTATTTTATTTTTTAAAATCATACTTAAACTATTATTTTGTTATATATTTTAATCCATACGATACCGGAAAATCATAGCACGTGAAGCATGTCCATATACTTGTTTCATATACTTACATTACTTAAATATATATTCTTAAGTATATATTACATTACTTACATTACTTACCGAAATATATATTTTTAAGTATATATTACATTACTTACTTAAATATGTTACATTACTTAAATATATTACTTACTAAAATTTATAATTTACATTACTTAAAATTTATATATATATATTTAAAATTTTTATATATGGTATGGATATATAACTTATATTTTAATTTTATTGTCAATAAATTTTATAATTTTAAAAATAATTGTAAATGTTATTTTTTAAATATTAAAACCTATTTTTTTAATATATCACCCCATATATGGTATGGATATATAACCTACCTTTCAATTTTATTAGTAATAAATTTTATAATTTTAAAAATAATTATAAATAATATACATAAAAGTGATATACTTACATAACTTATATATAAACTTATATATAAACTTGCATAACTTACATAATAACATAATAACTTACATAATACACAACTTACATAACTTAAATAACTTACATAGTACATAACTTTGATAACTAACATTATACACAACTTACATAACACACACTTAAATACATAACTTACATAACTTACATAATACACAACTTAATTAATATTATACATAACATACATAATACATAATACACATAACTTACATAGTACATAACTAACATAATAAACAACTTACGTAACTTAAATAACTTACATAGCTTACCTAATACATAACTTACATAACTTATATAATACATAAATATTTATCATATCATAACTTACATAACTCATTTATAGTTATAACTGAACAACTTACATAATTTACATAACTTAATAATTTTAAAATATATCATTCTATAACTTACAAATTAAATACAATAATTAATAACGTACATAATACATAACTTTTCAACTATTTTATATGTGCTGTTTTATTTCAACTACTTTATATGTGCTGTTATTGTTGTAATTAGTTACTAACTTTTCAACTATTTTATGTGTATTGCAAATAAAATGCCTAGAAGAAAAATGCGAGATGTAAGCATTGTTCAAAATGCTCCAAACTCGGCAGAAACAAATAGTGAACCACGGATAGCTATTGGATCTTCGAATGTTCCGAATACACTTGAGGATCCTACAGAAGTTCAAAGTAATTTTACATTTAATTTACATGCGTGTTGACTTATAATTGATTTATTTTTCAAATTCTTATATTATAATATACCAATTTTCAGCTGAAAATGGTGGGACGCGCAGAAGTCAATGACGTACGCTACTTAGACAATTATACGAGTTAGATCCAGTCGAGCATGTCAAAGTTGGGCGAAACAGTTTTGGTCAGCCTGTTGGATAAGAAGCTCGACTTTTAGCAGGATACTTGGGCATTTTAGCGCGAAATGCGAATATGTTACCTATCAACTACGAGTCATGGCATAAAATGCCCGATAGTAACAAAAACTAAGCCCTCGATAATATTAAGGTAACAAAACGTTAATGTCATCTGTAATACTTAGGTTTAAGTTTCATTTATATTTACTTTCTTAACTTGTAATTTTTGTAGGCGAGGTTTGCTTTAGAGATCTCGGATACTTATGTAAAGAAGGCATTGGGAAAAAGATGGAGAGACCATAAAAGTACTTTAAAGAAAGGTTATTATAAGACAAAAACAACCCTCAAAGAGAAATTGCAAAATGTCCCGCCGGGTATGCTGAGGTACCAATGGAAAGAAGCGGTTAGATTTTGGCAATCGAAGAAAGGCAAGGTATGACGTACTTCCAAACTCTTGTAATTATTTTGGTTTATAGTATTTACTATTTACATACTAAAAATTTCATAATGTAGGATCGTGAACGAGTTGGAAAAAGCAGCAGGCAGAAACAAAAATTCACTCACACAGCCGGGTTGAAAAGTTTTGCATGTGTAGCTGAGGCGGAGGTATTTTTAATTTTTTTAATACTGTCAAATATGTATAAATTTCTATTAAATAATATTTTTACTACTATATTTTAGGAACTGTCGTCCGGTCAAAAAGTTGGACGCCTTCAACTTTTTGAAATTACACATAGGAAGAAAGATGGATCTCCTATGACTCCTAAAGCTGGTGAAATTATCGTACATTTACTTAATACGATTTGACTTGTTTTAGTTATTTATAGTGTTTATTTTCTAATGGTTTAATTCATTGCTTGTAATGCGACTATTGTTAAGTTATGTTGCATTTGTTTTTTTAATATATATTGAATTCCTAACTATGTGATTTATTTATTAGGAAAAACTAAAGGATAAAAAGGCAGAGTACGAAGCGATTGCTTCTAGTGAGAGTTCTGTTCATCTTGAAGACATTGATAACCAAATTATTGCTGAAGTTTTGGGTCCTGAAAGGTATGGTCGGGTTAGATTTCAAGGATCTTTAATTAACCCAACCCAATATTTTGGATCCAGCTCGCGGCAATACATGCCTTCGACGAGTTAGTCTCAAGCTGAAGTTCAGAGGTTAAAAGACCAGATGGCTCAGATGCAAGCAACCACAATTGAGGTTCAAAAGAAATATGAAGAACTCCAGCTACAACTTAAAGCAGAGGCGACAGCGAGGGAAGCAGAGGCGGCAGCGAGGGAAGCAGAGCAGAGCAGAGCAAAAAGTACGACGAACTCCAACAGCAGCTTCAGAAAATGATAAAGATATTTCAGGAATCGCAACATCCACCGTCATAGTGTATTGTATAAATATTTTTATCATTTTAACTTTTAACATTTTTGTAAAAATAATATGAATTATATTTTATTTATTGATATTAATATTATTTTACTCATTTAATTTAAAATATTATATAGATTTATTGCTTTTGGCTGGTTTAGATTAGGTTGTTTTTGATTTGTTGCTGCAGGATTGCTGAAAATATAAAAAATTTAATTTTGCCAAAATTCCAAAATTAGTGGCGTTTTTAGGAAAAGCGCAGCTAAAGGTCATCAAGCAATAGCGGTGTTTGTGAGGGAAACGACGCTAAAGAACATGACATTTAGCGGCGTTTGTTATAGAAGCGCCGCTAAAGAACATGACCTTTAGCGGCGTTTGTTATAGAAGCGCCGCTACAGAACATGACCTTTAGCGGCGTTTGTGACAGAGGCGCCGCTAAAGAACATGACCATTAGCGGCGTTTGTGGGAAAATCGCCGCTAAAGAACATGATCTTTAGCGGTGTTTATAAAAATAAACGCCGTAAACGTTAGCGGCATTGACAACAGTGGCATTTTTGGTGTAGTGTTCATGGTCTAGCAAAATGGTCTTCTAATGCCAATACCCACAAATAAACCTCAAAGTAGTTAGTCTCCAAAAGCTATGATAACAATAGTTGCATTCATGTAGTTATAGAAGCAATCTAGAAAACAAAAGACTGTAATCAATCTACGAACTTACTCTAAAGAATAAAAAGAAGAAAGGTAATTTGAAATAAAAAGAAGGTAATGTTGCCAACCAACATCGCTTTGCATCAAAATGTTCTTACATCCAATACGACACTAGCAGTCCAAAATCAAACCGGAGATGCTATCAAAGCAACACAACACCAAAAACCAAAGACCAAAACTAGTTGAATGTCAATGACTTTAAAGCAATGTTTTTTAAATTGAACCGGTGATAGAACCAATCAAGCCACCAGTTTGATTAAAAAATTAAAAATTAAAAAAATCGGTTCAATCAAGTTTTTAGCCGATTCTGTTGCTTGTTCCATCGGTTTAATCAATTCGTACCGATTTCCAGTTTAATTGATTCAAAACCACTCTCTGGATGGATCCCTTAGCTGATTCTCAGTCCAACCAATTCGATCGATCTGTTCAATCTAGTTCAAACAACAATGCTTTAAAGACCTCTTGAAAAAACCAACGTCGACCATTGGGATTACCATATGTAAGTGCAACTGCTGAGTTTGATTCAACAATACAATTTGAATTTATCCAACTATTCAAATTTAGCAAATATTTCCAGAGTTGTATATTTGCCCAAGTAATTTTTTTATTTCATTCTTAAAGATTCATAAATAAAAAAGCTTGTTGACGAGTAGGATCAACAAGGGGCAATGGATGACTATGATGGTGGCAATTATGACTAGGCTTATATATACGGGAGACAAGAGTGTCTGCACGTCTTGAGTTTGTTGACGGTATAGTCCTATTTTATTTTCTTGCAGTGGTGATGACGTGATATTTTAGGCTAAAGATATGGTATCTTAAAGACAGTTGGGTCAATGAGCTCGAGACTTCATATCAACCTGAAGAAAATGGTTTAGCGAGGGTTGGTCACGGTGTTGTCAGATGCTCAAGGTTTACTTGATACAGACACTTGTTTGATATGTAATTCGCCTGTTAATGACACATATAGGGAACTTTCGGAGGTGCTATAACAATTTCTCCCTCGATGAGGGGAGGTTATAAATTGTCCTTTATTAATTTGCCGAGAAAGTGGGTTCACTAAGCCTATTGAAGGAAGTGTGTTCGCTGATGCCAACTGTAACTTCGTTGAAGTTGATGTAATTTCACGTAACTTTAAAAATTAATAATTTGTAAAATTTTTAAATTTTATAATATGAAAGATCCAAAATTTTGAAAATTGAGTTATATTATTTAAAGCGGGCTTTAAACGTAAACTTGGTGAAGATGTTGCGCGTTGGTTGGGTAAATGAGGGGATCAGTAGCGATGATGGCTAAATTGTGGTGCTTGCTGGAAATTGTGCGCGAATATTGCGCATATTTTCTTAACTGTCACACGCTAAGTGTAACTGAAGCATCAATTCCCCTTTTATAAATCAACTTATGGACTGTTTTGGGTGCTTATCTGCTTTGTAAGAAATCTCTAAAACGATTTTGGTTAATTTAGATTTGGTATTTTTCTTTAAATTAACGTAATAAATAAAATAAATTGTATTTTAAGAATATTAGATTGGTTTTTTTACAGAATACCTAAGGCAAATTTTTAAAAAGGTTTTGATTTCTTATATAACAACAATAGGTTATCAATCATATAAAAATAACTTTCAATTTCGTATTTTTATACAATGCATTATTGATTTTAGCTAGCGGAGTTGCACATAGTCATTTGATTGAAATGTGTCTTATCCATCGTTTATTGAGTCGAAATTAGAAGGTCATTGTTCGTCATATTCCGAGGTCGCAAAATACCATGTCCAAGTATATGGCGACTAATTCTACATAAATTCATTGGTTTGAAGAACCCCGCAATCAGCATAAAGTTTAATTGAGGCGGATTATATTCTTGCTTTGAGTCATTAGTGTATTTTTTAAGTTTTTCGCTTTAAACTGTCTTTTTTCTAAAATAAGAGTTTTTGCATCCACGTTTAAACCATTTTGTTTATTTTTTCTTGAGAATTGGGATAAAAATTTATTCACATTTGTGTTTTTTTTAAGTAAAAAGTTAAATTATATTAAATCAATTACTCAATCGCACCACAGTCTTTATATTGTTAAAGAGTCCTCAATACCTCATTAGGAGGCACAATTAAGATTTGTAAGCTAGACTTCTATGCAAGGCAAACATTTGCCAGACGGTCCGCAATATTATATTGATAAAAAAATTTATTATATTTTTATTTAATTTAATTTTTAAATATTATTATTTTATTCTATAATATTTCATAAAATAAACTTTTTAAAACATAACATTTAATAAATTAAATTATTATCATATATATTTCAATAAATATTTAATTTTTAAATATAGTATAAAATTATATTAATATAACATTAAATCATTGTACCTTGACACTTGAACAATCCAAAAGAACACCTCCTTCAATTGTAGTAATTATTTTCTATAAACCACAATATTTCATGCAAAATGGTGCATCAACCCAATAATTAGGAGCATTTCCAACAGTTTGGATTCACAAAACATACAGCTCAGAGGTTGATACAAATCCCTATAACTACAAAACGCTGCAAAAATATCTCTGCCAACTCAATAGAACCATTCCCATAGAAATATGGCCACCAATTGTTAGTACAAAACTCCGGTAAGGAAAAAACTCGAACACATGATCGGAATTCGAAAAGTAAAAGAAGAAATAGGACAGGCTCCAAGGCGTGTATCAAGCCACTATCTTTAAGGTTATATTCGCCCCCACTTATCTTCAGTGTGCAAACGAGTTCCAAGCAAATTAACCTCGAGGATACAATGAAGCCAATGACTATTTGCGTTTTGCACTGACGAGAATAGTCCACTATGCACTGAGTAATGTATAACAAAAACTCAATTTCTACAAAGGATTTCTGCGGCAATACTTTATAGAATAATCTAATAATATTAGAAAATGAAGGAAGAGAAGAAATAATATTAGAATTTGTTGATATGATTTCCAAATGAAATCCCATTCCTATTTATAGGAATTTTCATGTCTCTTCATAGAGACATCTTTCAATAGGTGTCTTTATGAATAAATAAATAATAATAATTATTCATTTAATTTTGTAACTATTCAAATAATATTTTTTGAATAGTTATAATTCTTTTTTAAAAAATCAAATGATATAACTTTTGACCAATGACCAAAAGTTTTATCTTTTGATTAATTACACCCATTCATTTATAGTTATTGGGATACTATAAATATTTGAAAATATTCCAACAATCTCCCCCCATTTTCAAAATATTTAGATTTTGATATTCTTGGAAATCAATTTGCATAAATAAAGGTGTCTTACGATTGAACCTTCACTTAGTGAAAACATGTTAAAGTTAATCGAAATTGTATGGTAGACTAAGCTTTGAACCAACTATTTCATTTGATTAACTGAACACATCTCACACAATGATTTCAACATCAGTCAATGCATAGTATCTAGGGACACTATTATAGCCATGTGTCTATGTCCTCTTTTCATGAGTGCTGTCAGAGCCAAGCCCTTAAGCTCCTAGAAGCGGCCACATTTCCACTCACATAAGTAGATCCCATCAAAAGTGTTCCCGTAATTATAACACTCTAACATATTTATGTTATGGGTCCATTAAGAGTACATTACTCATCCTTCCCTTATCATTACGGGTACCTAGCACTTTAATCTTAGGATGGATTTATTTATAGTGCTAACAGTCACATACTAATGATGTACTTTGTCTCATTGAACTCAAGACTTGACGTTATACCAAGTGTTGAGTCGAGTTTCCATCATGGGTGACTCTAATTAATAGGCTTGAGTCTCATCCCTTTTGAGGTCCTTTTTACTGCATCTCTAGCAAGACTTTTTGTCAAAGGATCTGCCAAATTTTCACTTGACCTCACATAATTAATAGTGATCACTCCATCAGAGATTAATTGTCGGACATAACTATGTCTTAATCCAATGTGTCTAGACTTTCCATTATATACTTGGCTATATGCCTTTGCTAGAGTAGCCTCACTATCACAACGGATAGAAATAGGTGAAATTGGCTTAAGCCATAAAGGTACATCATAAAGCAAATTTCTTAACCATTCTGCTTCTTTAGATGCAGCGGCTAATGCAATAAATTCTGCTGCCATGGTGGAATCAGTAATACATGTTTGTTTCTTGGAACCCCAAGAAATGACTCCTCCACTAAGAATGAAGATCCACCCACTAGTAGATGCATGATCTTCCAAACTTGTAATCCAACTAGCATCCGAATACCCTTCTAAAACTGGAGGATATCCATTATAACACAATCCATAGTTAATAATTTTCTTTAAGTACCTAAGTACTCTATTTAAAGCTTGCCAATGCAAACTACTTAGATTACTTGTGTATCTACTAAATTTTCCAATAGCATATACAATATCTGGTCTTGTACAAGTCATTATGTACATAAGACAACCAATTAGACTTGCATATTTCAATTGATCAATTTCCTACCAGCATTAGATACTAATTTTAATTGAGGATCCATGGGTGTAGATGCTGGTATACAGTTGAAAAGATCAAACTTTTTAAGCACATTTTCAATGTAATGTGATTGTGATAAAGCTATAGTGCTTTAATCTCGGGTTATTTTAATCCCAAGAATAACATCTGCTACACCCATATCCTTCATAGCAAAGTTGTTTGACAAGAATTTCTTTGTGTTTTCTATTTGTTCCAAATCCGTGCCAAAAATGAGCATGTCATCTACATATAAGCAAATTATAACACCCTTTCCATTATCAAATTTACTATATATGCACTTATCGGATTCATTTATTTTATAGCCATTAGCTAAAACAACCTTGTCAAACTTTTGGTGCCATTGTTTTGGTGCTTGTTTAAGCCCATATAAAGATTTAACAAGCTTACATACCTTATGCTCTTGTCCTGGAACAACAAATCCTTCCGGTTGCTCCATGTACACTTCCTCTTCCAATTCACCATTTAAAAATGCAGTTTTAACATCCATTTGGTGAACAACCAAATTATATATAGAGGTAAGTGATATTAATAGTCTAATTGTAGCAATTCTTGCTACTGGAGCATAGGTATCAAAGTAATCAATACCTTGTCTTTGTGTAAAACCTTTTGCTACCAACCTTGCTTTAAATTTATCAATGGTTCCATCGACCTTCATTTTCTTTTTGAAGATCCATTTACAACCTATTGGTTTGGAACCTGGTGGAAGATCAACTAAGATCCAAGTTTGATTTCCCATTATTGAATCCATTTCATCATTTATTGCTTCTTTCCAAAAAGCAGAGTCTTGAGATTTCACTGCTTCTTCAAATGTAATAGGATCAGATTCGGTATTATAACAATAAGGTATCTTATTGCATATACTTTCACCTTTTCCTTCTACAAGAAACATAATGAAATCTGGTCCAAAATCTTTGACCTTTTTAATCCTCTTACTTCTTCTTAATTCTTGACAAGATTCATCATTATTATCAATTTGTTTCAATGGAATCTCATTCTCATTTGAAGAATGAATCAATTGTTGTGGTTGTAATTGTCTTGATATAGAATTAAATCTATTTTCATCAAAAATAGCATCTCTTGATTCAATAACCGTATTAATTGAAATTGAATCATTTGGTTCAATTACTATGAACCTATATGCCTTGCTATTATGTGCATAACCTATAAATATGCATTCAATTCCTCTTTCACCTAACTTTTTACGTTTAGGTGTTGGAACTTTTACAATAGCTCTACAACCCCAAACCTTTAAATAATTAAGGTTTGAACATGCTTTCATACATATACCCTTTTCCCACAAAAATTCCTCCCTTAGACAAAATAAACTTATCTGCCTCAAAAATAAGTTTGAAACCAAACTTATTCAACAGACTTCCAGACACTAAATTTTTCCTAACTTCTGGTACATAATATACATCATTTAAGGTTAAAACCTTTCCAGAAGTGAATTGTAGTTCAACAGACCCTTTGCCTTTAATTGTTGCGGTGGAAGAATTTCCCATGTACAAGACATTGTCATTTTCACATTGTGTGAACTTTGTGAACATGCTTTTGTCTTTGCACACATGTTTGGTTGCTCCGGTATCAATCCACCATGTATTATCATCTTGTGCCATATTAATTTCAGATATCATTGCAACGAGCTTTTCGTTATTATCAGCCTTAGAAGATGATTTCTTCTTTAAAAATCGACATTCATTCTTGAAATGTCCCGGCTTTCCACAATGATAGCATGAGCCCTTTTGTTTCTTTTTGAACTTAGGTGCTCTATCAGTCTGATTGAACTTTCTCTTGAATGGTTTAGTAGTCTGTACTTCCTCCGTAACATGTACTTTGGTATTTTCAGAATTTAGGTTCTGATCTTGTTTTCGATACTCTTCTTCAATACGAAGATGATTTGCCAAAGCCTCAAGAGATATTTCCTCTTTCTTATGTTTTAGACTTCTTTTAAAGTCTTTCCAAGATGGAGGAAGTTTGTCTATTATGGAGGATACCACAATCATTTCATCCATTTTCATATCATATTGCTTAAATTGATTCAGCATCTTTTCAATATCACGAAATTGTTCCATAACAGAACGACCATCAACCATTTGATAATTATTGAAACGACTGACAAGAAATTTCTTACTTGTAACATCTTCGGTCATGTATCTTGCCTCCAATTTGTCCCATAATTCTTTAGCGGTGACGTCGTTTTGGTAGGTGTCGAACAAACCATCAGATAAACCATTCAATATGTGGCCCATGCACATGTAATCAGCATTGTCCCATTTTTGTCTTTCTCGGGTTGCAGCAACAGATTCATTTTCATTCTCTTCAGGTCTTGGAGTATCCAAAACATAAGCAATCTTCAAAGTTGATAACAAAAAGTGCATCTTTTTCTGCCATCGTCGAAAATTGCCACCATCAAAACGATCAAGTTTAACAAAGTTGGAAGCCAACTCCCTTAGTGTTCCACTTTCATGTGTTGTGGTAGTCATCATGAAATATAACCTTAAAATTGTTAGTACAAAACTCCGGTAAGGAAAAAACTCGAACACACGATCGGAACTCGAAAAGAAAAAGAAGAAATAGGACAGGCTCCAAGGCGTGTATCAAGCCACTATCTTTAAGGTTATATTCGCCCCCACTTATCTTCAGTGTGCAAACGAGTTCCAAGCAAATTAACCTCGAGGATACAATGAAGCCAATGACTATTTGCGTTTTGCACTGACGAGAATAGTCCACTATGCACTGAGTAATGTATAACAAAAACTCAATTTCTACAAAGGATTTCTGCAGCAATACTTTATAGAATAATCTAATAATATTAGAAAATGAAGGAAGAGAAGAAATAATATTAGAATTTGTTGATATGATTTCCAAATGAAATCCCATTCCTATTTATAGGAATTTTCATGTCTCTTCATAGAGACATCTTTCAATAGGTGTCTTTATGAATAAATAAATAATAATTATTCATTTAATTTTGTAACTATTCAAATAATATTTTTGAATAGTTATAATTCTTTTTTAAAAAATCAAATGATATAACTTTTGACCAATGACCAAAAGTTTTATCTTTTGATTAATTACACCCATTCATTTATAGTTATTGGGATACTATAAATATTTGAAAATATTCCAACAAGGAGATGTACTAGCACCTTGGGACTTTGATATAGAACCACCAACACCCTATCAGATGGAGTTAAAAAAGGCACTCAAAGAATATCAAGAAAATATTCCAAATTCAAAAGAGTGGTCATAAGATTACCTATGGTTTTGCAGCAATGCATGGAAAGTCACACCAGCTTGGGATAAGGACAATTCAACACTAATGGACCTTGACAGCTCACCAAATGAAAGCAAATGGGAAGAAAAACTCTACAGGGCAAAGCTAGACAAAGAAATAAGGATTGAAGAGCAAAACCTCATATCAGATGTCAGTACTGAATACAGTAATTAAAAGTCCTCATTATCTCCTTGATAGTCAGAAAGTTCATTTCTCTCTTATCAGTTGTAGGAAAATCTTATCCAAGTTTTCCTATAAAAGAGAGAAAGATACTTAGTTGTAGAAAGAGTGAAATCTATCAAAAAAAATTTCAAAGTGTTTTCTTAAAACCCATGTCTCACTACAACTCTCTCCCTCTTTCTTTTCTGAGCAAAGCCTCAAGTAATTTGAGAATGAATCTCTCATGAGTTTATGAGTATGCTTTGTGCTTACCATACTATGGATCCTGCACATCAAAAATTAAGCTTAGATCAAATGATATTAATTGTTAAAAGACTCAGGAAGTATTTTGAGTAAAGAGTTGGCAACTAAAAGGCAGTACCTGTTTGTTTATGGCTATGGAAGGGGTCTCGTTTTGGCATAGCATACTTGCTATCATCTCTATTCTTAATCCTCTTCCTGCAGTTCTTTTCAACTTTATTAAAATTTTAAATTTCTGTCAAAAGTGGGATTTGAACCCCAAGCCCTCTCATGAAGGCCAAAACTTGAGTCTAGCGCTTTAGATCACTCAACCATCCTGATTGCTTTTGAAATAAAATGAAAACATATATCTTTTATTAATATTTATTCTAAACAGTAGACCGTTTAAAAGTTAATGGTCTAACTTTTCTTTAATCCCTCTATTTTAATATTGTCTAATTTGACCTATAGGTAAAATCCACCAACCTGCACTCACCTTATGTTTGGTTCAAATGAATGTAAAATTACTTAGCACATTATTGGGTATGCTATATTCATTGTTGTTTAAATCAGATTGAATATGTCAGTCGGATTGTTGGACTGAGAATCAGTTGGAGATCGATTCAGAAAGTGGTTTTGAACCTGTTAGACCGAGAACTGGTAGAATCGAATATTTTTAATATTTTTAATTTTTTTAATTGAACTAGTTAGATTGACGAACCGATGGCTTGACTAGTTCGATCACCGATTCGGTTTAAAAACACTTGTTACATTTGTTACATTACCCTATTTGGTTCATTTGACTGATATGTAAGGTTTTAGTGTTTAGTTGACGAAATGTAAGATTACTTAAAAATACATTTTATTAAATTATCCTTATAGAATTTATTTTTTAACATGTTCAGTTCCTTTAGTATTTTTTCTAGTCTCAATTTGTATAAAATTATGATAATTTTTATTGTAATTTATATATTAATAAGAAAATATATTATAATTATAACAATTCATGAAGGTGGATAAAACAGTGTTTGAAAGTGAAACCCCTATTAAAAATGGTGTTTGAATTATACTTATATTTTATTTGCATAGAAAAAAGATGAAATTGATTAAAATAATATAAAGGTAAATTTATTCAAAATTTAAGATTCTGACTGGAATGCAAAGATTACTTGATGAAGATGTGGTATTAAGATTAGCCCATGTATTTTAAAATCTCGACATTAATATTGGGCATGTGAAATTACGGTCTCATGAAAATGTTTGATAATCACATTCCTCAAATCTCACACTACCAACATGAATGTATAAATTGAAAAATACCTATTTACCCTCAAAGTTTGATAGAAAACACAAACCCCCGAAGGGTTATACTATATAAATTTAAAATGAAAACATAATTATACCATTATTAATTATGTATTTTTTTTACCTTTGTTCATTTTTCTTCGCTTATAATTAAAAATATATAATTTTAATTGTTCTATAATTACCTTTTAACTGCTGTAAAATTAAATTACAATTTAATTCAAGTAAATATTGAATTTATTAAAAACTTATGTTTACTTCAATTATATGTTAACTTTATTTTTACTGGGAAAGACTCCAATGATAAAGAAATTGATTAAAAAATAAAAAAAGAAAAGGAAAATATGAAAATATAACTATTATCAGTGGAATTTTACTAAGAATAAACTTATATGAATGAATTTGGAAAACAAATTTTATCATTTTAGAGATATAATTAATTTTATAATTTTATTAATCAAAATATTTTTTTCAAAAATTAGTTTAATTGTTAAAATATATTTTATTTATTTTCATATGTTTCCTTTTTTGATTATTTTTTATCATTTCATTTATTTTAATTAATTTATTATTGTAAAATATTAAAAACAGAAAGAAGAGAAAAAGAAAATGTAATTGCCATCAAGCATACAATTTTCAGTGGAATCCAGACGTATTATACTGTTGACATGACATATGCTAATACACCCCAAGCTGGTATTTAGACGAGGGGATTGCATTTGAGAAAAAATCCCTTATATCGTGTGATGGTACGCTTGAAATCTTTTGACTACATATAGCTAATCCCAAGTTGGTGTCATTTTGGACCTTCGAGTCGAGGGTTATTCTCGAAGCTAGAGCGACTTATCAAAATTATCAGGATGAAGATGGGCTACAATCGATCTAGTTCAAGACTAGTAAACAAGATGCTTCCAAGGTAAATAACTGCAGAATACCAAGCATATATCACTAGCATCCTTGTAACCTATCATGAACTATTAACAGATAAAAACAATATATTTGTTATAGATGAGAAAGGAAGGGGGGCAAACTTTCTAGAGACCAGCGAAGGGAGGTTAAAAATACATACAAACCAATCACCAAAAGAAAGGGATTGATTGAGTTGGAGAATCATTGCATGGTGGCACCCAACACTAGCAGATAACCGACCATGAATTGATGTTTATTTAAGCTTAAGCACCGATGCAATGTATTAGCTAAAGGAATTTGCCTAGTGAAGGTGGGGATGTTGTTATATTGGTCCAAAACTGATGAGGCTCTTCAAGTTTAGAAAGGATGCTTCCTTGCAAGACAAAAGCAAAGAGTGCGAAGTGACTAACAACGGATGAGTACTAACATTTGTATCCAATAGTATAAACCACTTTAAAGCTTTTAATGCATGGTAGTAAATATCCAACAAGCAAAAAAATTTGTTAATAGAAAGCACAGCTACTCTCTTTTTTTTTTTTATATAAAATTGTTACGTGTTAAATTAGCAATATTGATCAATATTGATCGAATTTTTATTCCCATATCAAAAAAGAAAGTGAAATGAAGAGAAAATATTAAAAAGAAAAGAAATATTATGAACACTTTTAAATGATTATTTCAGTCACTATTAAATGGATCCAATATGAAGTTTTTACTTCAAGACACTTTCCTCTGCTTAAGTCAATCCTTAAGCTTAAGAATAATGTAAAAGATAATGGGAGGGTTGAAGATGAAAAAGAAATATGGGAAGATGGGAATGGGGAGAGCACTAGCCTTATGATTGGTCTTAAGGCTTCGGCTTACGGTCACGCTTTTGTCCCTATTCACATATATATTATAAGGTGATTATGGGTTGGGCTATCTAACCCGGCCTAACTTCCCGCTTGAAAAATGGAAGAGTTCGGGTAAAAATATAGGCCTGAAATATGAGTTTGAGCAAAAAAATGAGGTCCGTTTAGAAAATGAGCTGGGCCTCGAGTAAAACTTTTTTGGCCCAGCCCGAATTATATATATTAAATATATATTTAATATGGGCCGGACCGAGCTCGGGCTTAACAATTTTCTCTCGGGATAAGTTTGGACAAATTTTTAGGTCCATATTTTGGGCCGGGTAGGGCTCAGGACTAGAGAATGGGCCTGAAAATTTATCTGGGCCAGGCCCAAACTCGGCCCAGCCCATGATCACCTCTACTCATCAGGTTTGAGGTAGATTATAAAGTGACAAGATGAAAAACTATCAAATGTAAAAGTGTCGGGCTTTTTGTTGCTAGAGCAAGATTTGAATAAATCAGTTGGTTAGATAGGTACAGAGAGCATCATAGATTTTTGTATCCCCTTGTGCTCCATGGAGGATTGAGAATGTATCTCGTGAAAAAATGAAAATGTGTTCCTCGAGGAAATAAAATCATATCCTCAGAAATTGATGTGTGTTGTTGTAGAATAGAGACTGTAGAATTCGTGGTTCCAAAGTGGTATTCTGATAAACGCGGCCTCAAAGTACCATTGAAATTGTAGAGAAATCCAAAAATAGCAAGTGTTGAGGGAGATTCAAAAGACTAAAAAATAATGCAAGTGTTGGCAAAGCTTCAAGGGAATGAATGGAACTTCGATAAACTAAAAAATGAAGATGAGATATGTTGGAAAATCTTACAGAAACTTAAAAGTGGAGGGAGCTTCAAAAAAAAAAAAAGGATTAAATTGGAAAGTTTTTGAAACCCAAAGATGGGAGCTTCAAGAAACCGCAGAAATGAAGATAAATTAAGTATATTGGTGAAGCTTCAAGAAACTTCAAAAATAGAGAAAACTTAAAAAAACTTCTGCATAACATGAGAAGAAACTCAAAACAAAAAGTATGTTGAAAAATATCAAACATGAACCGCAAAATAGATATGGAGGATAAAAAAATGGGAGCTATAAAACCCTAAAATAATGTGGGAGGAAACTCAAAACAAAAAATAGAGATGGAAAGTAAAGAGTGTGGAAAGCTTTGTCGGTTTGAGGGATAGATTTTGCTCGATACTCACAAACGACATCAATTGTTATAGTCACTTTGAGATGATTTAGATTTGTAAATAGATTCACATGTTCTCAAATTAGTGCAATATGAAGGTAAATTTTGAGAGTGTCGAAACTTATGATTTGAGACGTTATTTGATACTTAAGTCAATGTGGAACTGGGTAATAGAGAAAGCAAAGTAAGACGAGGTTGATACTTAAGTCAATGTGAATAGTTTTCTTAAGGGACTGATACCTCTAGTGATACAAGACAACGATCAAGATTAAACTTAAGTTGTTTGGATGAAGAAAGAAACTATTCTTGATGAGAAAAAAAGGGCCCAAGCCATATATGGAAAATAGACACCAAAATAGAATTAGAGAAAATAGCCAATAGATCAAGAGAAACACAATTAATTTTGAGAAGAAAGATCTCGTTTAAGAGATGTAATATTTAGAGCTATGCAACCAATACAAGTTGTAAAACTCAACAAGAGAAAAGTGGTGAAGAGAAAACTCAAAGAGTTGTAAAATTAATAAAATGAGAAATGTGTATGATTTATAGGGTGGCCATAGCCTATTTATGGGGGAAATTAGGTTAAAACTAGAGGCGTAATGCAACTAGAATTACTTGCTTAGTGGGTAGAAAGTAAAAATCCTAATTACATGAAAGTAAAAATAAACTAGGTGTAGAAACTAAGAGGAATGCGTCCAAAGAATGGGCATGTACCGAATTTTAACATGAAAATAAAATAATTGGGTTGAAATAAAACAGTTTAAATGGATCAAAAACCGAAATAAAGCATAACCAAGCTTGAAAACTTTTAAATGAGTTCAAATGAGTCGGGAATTTTATGGAAGTTAATATGGATCGTTGAAGCTCGCTTTCTTCAAATCTTTGACTCTATTAAGCTTATAGAAGGCCGTTCAAGCATGGCTCGCTTCAAGAAATTCGATCTTGAACCAAGATTTCCTAGAATTCAAAATATCGATCATCTTCCTCAATTCTGAGAATGCCCAGATCCATCCAAAGTAGAGCTTGTTACATGAGCTTTTTGTAGAGGATTGGGTTGAGAATTGGGCTCCCATACTCTATCAGTCTTATGTTTGGCCCACAAAATTGCTCCTGATTGACTACTGGATGTAAAGTGGCCCCACATTGTACGAAGTTGTGTATGTTTATCATTGTTGACGTCAGGTACCATAACAAAATGAAACATAGAAAATGTCCTCATTTGGTTTCACAAAAACGTTTACGTTTTCATGAAAAAATGGAAAATATGAAACAACACATCTTTTTAAAATGATTTTTGGAAAATAAAAATAAAGATACGTATGGATCAGAAAAGAATAAAAAATATTAAATTTGATACATTAGTTTGAATTTATATATATATAATCATTTTATTTTATTTCTCATATTTTTTATGGTAAAAAAGTAATTTATAAATAACAATTGGTTGAGGGTTCAATTTCTATTCATGGGATGGAGTGCGTTTCATGACCAATCTTTTACTTATTTGAATGACAAATAAAAAAATATTTTTAAATTATCAAAAAGGAAAACCAAGAAAATTAACATAAATAATCCACTATCTTAAAATTGTAAAATTGGAAATGGATGATTGATTCAAACTCCACCCAACAAAAATACCTACTTCGGTGGATAAATTTAATAAGAAGGGAAACAAAATTCACCGAATCCTATGGACGTGATAAATTCTAAAATCTAGTTAAATACGCATTCAAAGCTATATTTTCTTTTCGGTACCACATTCAAAGCGTCTAATTCAGGATTTCCCAAAATTACCTACCAAATAAAGAAAATCCTAATCTCACCCATGTGTTATTGAAATATCGTCACAGCTATAATCACTGCCGCGTTCCGGATTCATGATAAATCTGTGATTCTCAAATTTCAATGCGCGCTGTCAAGTAAATATACAGTGAAAAAATACCGGATCTCCATACCCGAGGTAGTGACAAATCCGTTGGTACCCCAAAGTGGAGAGGTGTTCCTATGCGGATCTCACTCACCAACTAGTCACATCAGAGACGTCCATCATTGATCTTTTTTTTTTTTGCGGTACAATCATCATTGATCTTCGAATATAGTGAAAAATATATTATTTTAAGATTCTTTTCATTTAACACGTTATTTTCATATAATATTTACATTAATTAAATAGGAGTTAATTGTGTCATACATCCCCAAACTATGAAACTCATTTTAAATAGGTCCCTAATTTCATAACATTCTAATTACATCTCTGAATTATTGGTATCATATCAATTAAGTCCTTCCATTAATGAAATCGTTAATTTAATCATTAAAAGATATATAAAATCTTACATGACGCAATTAAAAACAAAAATATTAAAAGAAAAGTAAAGTGTTGGCACATAATTTTTAAAATTAAAAACTAAAAATAAAGTAAAATCGAAAAATAAGGAGAGTAATGAAAGTTTCTCTAAAAGCTTTGAAAACCTCAAAACCAAAATTTTTACAATATTTTACCTTTTTAAGTTTTTCATTTTAATTTACATTATATAAGATCTAACGTCTCATTCAACAATTAAATTAATAATATTAGTAACAGACCTTATTGGTATGACATCAATAATTTAGAAATTTAATTATAATATTTTAAATTTTGAGGACCAATTTAAAATAGAAATCATAATTTAAGAATATTTGATGCAATTAACTTAATAAATAATTTAAAAATTAAATTTATCTAATTAGTTAACTTGTTCGTAAGAATAACTTGTTATATCTCCTAGACAAAAATATAATAAAAAAACTCACAAGGATATTGTTAATTATATATATATTTTTAATTAAGGTGTTTTTTTTGCTAGAATAATTTTAAATTTCATTGTGTTTTTTAAGGGTGCAAGATGTTATACAATTTCACAATTAAAAAATATTTTTTTTGTAAATTCAATATTTGAAATTAAATAAATATATTTTATCAAATTAAATATGAAATCTTAGTCAAACAAATGTTTATTTTTTTTATAAAAAACAAATCTTTAGTTAAACGAAGATTTAAAATATTTAACACATAAATTACTATAATTTTGTAATTAAAATTATGTAAGAAAAAAAAAACTTATGAAAGAAAACTATTTAAAAATGAGATGGACGGTAGAGATATGTAAAATGTAGAGTAAAAGGTGTAAGGCGCGATGTAGAGGAGAAAAACATTGTACTTAACGGAGAGACCAAAAAGAGTGGCCCTTAAAGTTTTTATATTATTTCACTGTCCTTAATTTTTAGTTTTTCGTGTGAGAGGTAAGTAAAAAGAGGGAGACACAGACGGGAGCCTTGAACTTCACATTTCTCTTTCATGTTTTAGGGTTTCTATCATTGGTTTCTCTGTAAATTTCAGGTAAATTCCTCTCAAAACCTCTTCAGTTTCAGTTTTCTGGGCTTGTATTTTTCTGATTTGGTGGTTTTCTCTGGGTTTTTGAGGTAATTTGAAAAAATTCTGGATTTCTTTTTCAACCTTTTTCCGTGCAATGCCTGCTTCACTTGGTGTGTTTTTCTTCCAGTGGTTTTTTTCTTTCTTTTTAACTACTATCTGAGTACACTAATTCCCTGTTTTTTGTTTCTAGTTTTAAGTCAACGTTCAAGTTCATACGTTTTTAGCTTTTTTCCCCCTCTGACGTAACTATTTTTTGGTCTTTTTTAGCTACTTTAGTAAGCTTTTTCAGAATCCTGTTATTTTTTTTATCTAGGTTTTTTTTTGTTATAAAAAATTTTCTTCTCATTTTTGTGAGCGAGACTATTAAAAAGCTGTAACATTTTGGCTTCATTTGCCACTTAATGTTAACTTTGGTGTGCCTGTATGTGCGTCTTAAGCTCATATTCTTAGATGTGCTTTAGTTTGCACTCTGAAGGGTAATCTTTTTCCTTTTATTTTACCATTTATGCTCATTTACGGAAATTTTCTTGTTGGTGTTCCAGCTGTCTTCAAGAATACGCTTATTTTGCTGCAGATCGTCTAATTTCTAGGTAATATTTGTATTCATTGTAAATATGGCTTTCCGATGCTTGCATGTTGGATTTCTTAGCACATTGTAAGAGAAAAACTTCATTTTTGAACTGCATGATCATAGTGTTTTGTTGTCATGACTTTGCTTCTGTTTTTGGGTGTTTGAATGTCTGACTGTTCACCTGTTCCACTCTGCAAATATAGTAAGATCTTTTAGCCATTATTCAGTTCACTGAATTCCCTGAATGCATGTTTACGTTTCTCTTAAAGTTATTGGCTTGTTATATGTCAAGTGTAATTGCTTCTCTCTCTTTTTTTCCCTTTTTTTTCTCTCTTTTGTTAATAATAATGACCAATGTGTCAACTCAAAAATAGTATACTGTTTTCTGCCTGAAATGATTATATGATACTATTCCTTATCTTTCTTCAAAGCGGTTTTTCTTTTTATTTTAGGTTATCTTGGTACTTCCTAGTGTTTTCTCTTCTTCGTTGCATTACATATTGTTTTCTTTGTTTTAGGACATGGACTCGTTTGAGCAGGATGGAAATGGGGCGGCACCTGACTCTCTGCCTCCACCCCCACCTGTGCCTCCTGATGTGGTGCCTATCAAAGCAGAACCTGAACCTGCAAAGAAGAAGGTTGTGCGAGTCCCAATGGCCAGGCGTGGTCTTGGATCTAAAGGGCAGAAGATAACTCTTCTCACCAATCACTTCAAAGTGAATGTTGGAAGCTCTGATGGACACTTCTTCCATTACTGTGTATGCTATTTGATTCCTTCACTCTATGCTTTTCCATTAATAGTCCTCAGGTTTTTGTTAATGGTAGTTATTGATGCAAGCTTCTTCTTTTGTATTTGGTTCAACAGGTTTCTCTTTATTATGAAGATGGCCGTCCAGTTGATGGCAAGGGTGTTGGAAGAAAAGTGATAGAGAGGGTGCAAGAGACCTATGGCAATGAATTGGCTGGAAAGGACTTTGCTTATGATGGTGAGAAAAGTTTATTTACTGTTGGTGCTCTTCCAAATAACAAGCATGAGTTTACAGTTGTACTTGAGGATGTTACATCTAACAGGTAGACATGCTCGTAAGACTGGTTTTTAGTATAAATTCTCCCATTTATTGTTAATTCAGTTCTAAATGTGGATTGTGGACCTTCTCATTTATAGAAACAACGGGAATGCAAGCCCTGATGTCCATGATGACTCAAATGGGCAAGACAGGAAGAGAATTAAACGGCCTTATCAGTCAAAGACCTTTAAAGTGGAGATCAGCTTTGCTGCAAAGATTCCCATGCAAGCGATTCAAAATGCTCTGCGTGGACAGGAATCAGAAAACTCACAAGAGGCCCTAAGGGTGTTGGATATCGTTTTACGGCAGCATGCTGCAAAACAGTGAGTTAAAAATATCAGCCTGTATGTCATTTTTTTCCACTTAAGGTTTTGGTCCTGGATGTTAAATTTATTCTGACATTAACTTGAATTTTATAGGGGATGTCTACTCGTTCGCCAATCATTCTTTCAAAATAATCCTGATAATTTTACAGACATTGGAGGTGGTGTCCTGGGCTGCAGGGGCTTCCATTCTAGCTTCAGAGCCTCTCAAGGGGGCCTTTCCCTGAATATTGGTTGGAACTTGGATTCTTACCTCTGACTCTTATGCATTTATTACTTTGTGTTTTTCTTTTAATTACTCAATTTATTTCTATTTTAGATGTCTCAACTACCATGATAATTCGTCCTGGTCCTGTTGTGGACTTTTTGCTTGCCAATCAGAATGCTAGAGATCCGTACTCCCTGGACTGGACCAAGGTAACCGATAACCTTCTCTGTCTCCAAGTGAATTTGAGTTACCTTGCATCAATTATTGAACCTTTATTGCTTGGTTCCCCCTGTATAGGCTAAACGAAGCCTTAAGAACCTGAGGATAAAGGTCAGTCCATCCAATCAGGAGTACAAGATCACTGGATTGAGCGAGCAGTTGTGCAAAGATCAGTTGTATGGTTTCCTGATTTCAGACCATTGCTTTTTCTTCAATCTGTTTTAAATCAGCTAGTATTTGTTTTTGTCTGATGGAGTCTTGTCTTATGCTTCAGTTTTAAGTAATTACTTTTTTTTATTTGTTGCATGTTTGTGTCCTTTATGTAGGTTTTCATTGAAGCAGAAAAGCATGAAGAATGATAATGGTGAAGCTGAGAATCTAGAGATTACTGTTTATGATTATTTTGTCAACCATCGCAACATACAGTTGCGCTATTCTGCAGACCTGCCATGCATTAATGTCGGAAAGCCAAAACGGCCGACATATATTCCTTTGGAGGTGAATTCATGGACTGTGATTTTGTTTGTTTATGGAATCTATGTTTTGTAACTAATACTTGTCTATGGTTTGTTGGGCACCTGTTGCAATAGCTCTGTTCCCTGGTGTCTTTGCAACGTTACACCAAAGCGTTAACCACTTTCCAGAGAGCTTCTTTGGTTGAAAAATCAAGACAGAAGCCTCAGGAAAGAATGACAGTCTTATCCAGTGTAGGTCTTTTCTCTAAGCTTTTGACTCACTTCATATTTATTGTGCTGTAAAATACATGTCAATGAGTGTTGTTGCAAATTTTGTGCAGGCTTTACAGAGGAGCAACTATGGTGCTGAGCCAATGCTGCGTTCTTGTGGTATTTCTATCAGCACTAATTTCACCCAAGTCGAAGGTCGTGTTCTGCCAGCGCCAAGGGTAGAGTCATATTTGGCTGGATTAATTCTTTTTTTCATCCATTGATATGTCATGCATTTATGTTGGGTGTTTAGAGTTATCCTAATGATTTTGGTTGGATCTACATTCTAATTTTTCTTTTTGACAGTTAAAAGTGGGGAATGGTGAAGATTTCTTTCCTCGGAACGGGAGATGGAATTTTAATAACAAGGTTTTTACTCCCTTTTGTATTGAAACTTTCTATTTTATATATGTTTATCTATTGTTTCTCAACAGTGTATGCTTTTGTAGAAATTAGTGGAGCCAACTAAGATTGAAAGATGGGCTGTTGTCAACTTCTCTGCACGATGTGATACGAATAGCCTTGTCCGGGATCTGATTAGATGTGGAGACATGAAAGGAATTGTAAGTTTGACCAAGTTTTTTTTTTTTTTAATTTTGTTGTGACGGTTTTGTCACTTGGCATATACAAGGTTATAAATTGAACTTGTGGGCTAAAGTTGTTTTCCTTGTCTCTATTTTAGCGGATAGACCCTCCATTTGATGTGTTCCAAGAGTCCAATCAGAACAGACGTTGCTCTCCTTTGGTTAGAGTCGAGAAAATGTTTGAGGATATCCAATCTAAACTTCCTGGAGCTCCACAGTTTCTTCTTTGTCTTTTACCTGATAGGAAAAATTCTGATCTTTATGGTATTCAAAATCTCACCTGTTCGTGCGTTAACTGTGCTTTTCTTTCTCTTGAAGTCTTCCTTTCTTCTAAAATTTGACTTTTTGAAGGTCCATGGAAGAAGAAGAATCTTTCTGAGTTTGGCATAGTCACTCAGTGCATGGCTCCAACTAGGGTCAATGATCAGTACCTTACAAACCTGCTTCTAAAAATCAATGCAAAGGTATGCTCTCATCAAATTTATTCTCCTTTATTTTTTGAACTTGGGAAGATTAAACACTAACCTGCTAATTACCTCTACGCAGCTTGGAGGACTGAATTCCATGCTAGCAATTGAGCAAACACCTTCAATTCCAGTTGTTTCAAAGGTTCCAACCATCATCCTTGGCATGGATGTGTCTCATGGCTCTCCTGGGCAGTCTGATATTCCATCAATTGCTGCGGTAGGGATGATATTGTTCAATATCTTTGTGTTTCTTGGGTTTCCATCAACTGCTAGCTGCTTGTAATGGCACTTATGGATATGTGATTCTGCATTCTGTACTCTACATAACTATTTCCTCTTGAGGTAGCTTCTTGACCTGTACTTATTTTAGAGTTCCTTTTGTTGAATTTCTAGGTGGTCAGCTCCAGGCAGTGGCCTTTGATTTCCCGCTATAGAGCATCTGTTCGTACACAATCTCCTAAGCTTGAAATGATAGATTCTCTATTCAAAAAAGTGTCTGACAAGGAGGATGAAGGTATCATGAGGTGCGCCAGCAATGAAGTTCCTTTCTTTTCAGATTTAATTTTTACATCTTTTTTCTTTCTTTTTAATTTATATCTTTCTAGTTAAAAAATTATGTGTTGCTCTTGTTGAACATTCATGTCTAGCATCTTAACTTTTGGGTCTAGTAGTGTTTATGGTTGTGTTCCTAATGAATATTTTTTTAATCACAGGGAGGTTCTCTTGGACTTCTATACAAGTTCAGGAAAGAGGAAGCCTGATCAAATTATCATATTCAGGTTTTGCTGTTTCTCATGTTCAATCTCTATAAAATATAACATATTCTAACTCAAATGGAGTAGTACGTTTTCAAGTAACTTGCGAAGACAAAATTTTGGTGTTCCTGTTTCTTAATTCGCATTGCTTCTCTGCTTGCAAACTATTTGTTTGGACTTCTTAGCAATTATATATTTACCTATCTAATCATCTTTTATTTGCTAAACATGTAACAGTTATTTGGGGAATATTGTATATTCAAGCATCTTTTATCTGTATGGTGTTTTTGTGCTGCTTACAGATTATACAAGTTGAATGTCCTTTTTGAACTTCTAATCATAGTAGAATGTTTCTTGCTTCCTGCAATTTGGAATGCTTAGATCTCTATCATTCTTTAGCCTCGTCTACATTCCTAATTTATTTCTCTTGCTATATAGCTTTGATTGTTGTGATATTCCGTCTATCATTTGCACATCTTTGTTGTCTAATTATGTTATGGGAGTATAATACCTGCCATGTAAAAGCATTTTTGCATTTTAGAATTTTGTTTTTTTTCTCATAAATGTTTGTGTTTATGCTGCTTGGTTAATCTATCATATCTGCTATGTAAAAGTGCTTTTTCATTTCAGAATTGTGTATTTTATCATAAAAGCTTATGGTGCTTGGTTAATCTATATATCAAACATATCCTGTTTTTAAGGGTTCTTCGCTGCAAGTTTTTGTTATTAGCTGGTTTGTGATTATTGTGCTGATGTTTCTGTTACATTTTATTGAAATGCTGATGGAATATTGCTTCCTTGCTCATTATTCTTGGTTCAACTCAGGGATGGAGTTAGCGAGTCACAGTTCAATCAAGTATTGAACATTGAACTGGATCAAGTAATTGAGGTATGCAGTAAGATTACATTGCTGGTGATAAATCATTGTCTTAAAGATGACACTGATTGGGATAAATCATCAGTTGTTAACGTTTCTACTTTATAGGCTTGCAAATTTCTTGATGAGAGTTGGAACCCCAAGTTTGTGGTCATTGTGGCACAGAAAAACCATCATACTAAGTTTTTCCAGCAGGGATCTCCTGACAATGTCCCGCCTGGTGAGTCTCAGTCATGATTTGGTGCATGTCATTCGGTACCTTGGTTATAGTTTTCACAATTTATCCTGTTTTCCATTATGCAGGAACCGTTATAGACAACAAAATCTGTCATCCTAAGAACAATGACTTCTATCTTTGTGCCCATGCTGGAATGATTGTAAGTTCTTCGAGAATTTAGTTTTCTTGATTACTGATTCTGTAGTTATGCTTTTTTGTCCCTTTATACGAAGTTGAGTCTCCTTTTAAAATTGAATCAAGGCTCTGATTTCTGTTCTTTTGACTTTTTTCAATAAGCTTGTAGTTGAATAATCAGAGAAATTGCTATTCTGTTCTAAACCTTGATGGCCTCCTGTTCCTTGTAATGTTCATTTCTTTATATAATTTGTGTTTGCTTTTCAGGGAACCACGAGGCCTACTCATTATCATGTTCTCTTAGATCAGATTGGGTTTTCGGCTGATGATCTGCAGGAACTAGTCCACTCTCTGTCGTATGTGTAAGTGTTCAATCATGTATAGTAATTGCTCCGCTAATGTTTTGATCTGTAACCAATGCTGGATTCCTTATAAACTGTCTATTGCAGGTATCAAAGGAGCACCACTGCCATATCTGTAGGTGAGAATTCTGATTTAGCTTTGACCTCTGTTTGTGAAAGCTTCCAGCTAGTTGTTTGATTTCGTAATTCAATTTTCTCTGAAGTGTTTGTTTGAGATGTTTTACGGATTGCTAATATGACAACATGACGTGTGTTGTAGTTGCTCCTATTTGCTATGCACATTTGGCAGCCGCACAGGTGGGTACATTCATGAAGTTTGAAGATGCCTCAGAGACAAACTCGAGCCATGGTGGAGTTACCGCACCTGGAGCCATTTCTGTCCCTCAGCTGCCGAGGTTGAAGGAGAACGTCTGCAATTCCATGTTCTTCTGCTGATCCCCCATGTTTTGTATAGGCTTTTGGTTGTTACCAAAATGACTGAAACGTTTTTAAGTTATATGAAAGTTTAAACAAGTAGGGTTATCATTGATGTGGTGGTGGTTGAAACATCACCCCTTTTGGGTGTTTGGCCCTGCTGTTTGTAGGATCTATGAAGGTATGTTTGACTAGCACTTGTTAAATGGCTTTCGCCTGTGTAGTACCCGTAATCCTGTTTGGTGATAATCAATGCATAGCCTCAGCTATCGTTAACTTAAACCAGTTATAAATCAATGAAAGCAGAGCCGCACAGATAGGTCAACTGTTGTCAAGCACATACCATACCATTATGATGGTTCAACCGAAAATCAAACCCAAACATCAGAGCTAAAAACATTCTAGCTAGAAAAAGGCCTAAATCACCGTACACCATCGCCACTGAAAGAAGCCAAAGATGCTCCAACCAAGCCCCTTTCACAAGAGTCTCCTCCCCACTGGACAAGACAAAGCATGAGCGCATATGGCAGGAGTCATTTTCCATTGAAGGGAAAGATCACAGAACAGAGGAGCAATGAAGAGCCGCATCATTACCAGGTGCTTTGCATTTGCATTGCATGCCACGAACTTTCCAACAACTCCTTGAGAGATGAGGAGAGGGGGTTCAATAGACAGTTACGACATATACTTTTACAAAAACAACAGGTTTATATGCAATGCAAAACAATATCTAGGACCAACATTTCAAATCTGCCCAACCCCAAGTTGTGGCTGACTACACACTTCACACCATGTTTTCCAGTTTTACATCAACAAAACCTTGTTAACCGGTTCCCCAACTCTATTTGTTCCCATTGTAAGGCCCAGGGTTGTAAGACCAATGAGAGCAATATCCAGGAGAAGGGGTAGGTGCTGGAAGTGCTGCTGTTAACCATATGTTACGCATGAAAGCGGCAGTGAGAGACCATATATATTTTTTGCACCTGCAATTCGGAAATTCATCTCCTCCAATATAGCATTATTTAATGACTTCATCAAAATAATGGCCACAGCAATCCACATGGAAGTTAAAAAATTAGGGGAAACCAAACAAAAGCTAAACAACATTCACAAGGTCAACCCATCAACACATTTACAAAACCACAATTCAAGAAAATGTGGAATAACCCCAAAATTGTTGTCACATTTAAACTAAATTAAGAACCTTCTGATTCACATAAGAAACAGTCGCCACAAGATGAGTGTATCAGTCTATTTAGGGGGGGGCAGAAAAGGCATTGTTTGAGTCACACTCAAAAAACATGAAAAGGCATAGTAGCGTCCGCATGAAAATTCTACCTGTTCCCCCAACATTTTTCTTCTACACCTTTTTGAAAACATGTGAAGGGGAAAGAGTACAAAATTAAATATGAAAATACAGGTTTAGGATTTCAGATCTTTATAGCGGGCAAACAGTAACAACTTTTTGTTACAAATTTAAAGACCACGTTTGCATGAGTGCCTGGAACTTCAGAATCACCAGAGTCGAAAATAAAATGATTGATGCATCTATGAGAGCATCTGCACAATGAATAGTAAAGCATAAAAAGACAAGTTTTGAAAACAAAATATTTATGGAAAAAGATGCATGAGAAAATGACCTTTAACAAGTTTCATAACTTTGGCAAAAACAAATAAGATTTTGAGTTAATAAAGTTTAACCAAATAAAACATGATGGACAGCAATGGAAGAATCCAAAATGAAGTTCAATAAACAACATAAAGTAAGATCAAACCAAGAAGATTGTTTCATTATAATTTTAGAAAGGCAACTAAAAAACACCAACAAATAAAAAGAAATGGGGGCATTTATAAAATTTGTTATGAAACCTTTGTATGAAGAAGAAAAAGAAAAGACCAGACTCATCAACATACCAAATCCTATAACCACCCTTTCTCCAACAGTTAAAACAAATAAACTTTGTAGAACTAAGTAACTCGTCCAAATGATTAACTTAAAAGTTGAAGCATACTAAGAACTCTATTCATACATTAACAATTCAATTCTGTTGAGCCTCAACAACAATTAAAAGCAATCTGTTGGTACAGCTCTCACACAAACCTGATCCTAAACACTAGCCACAACCCCTCACACACAAATGTGAGGTCGTGTTTAGCAGTATACAGCACACTTTGCTTAATTAGATTTGAATCCGCATTAGTTAATTCTATCGTGCATGAAAATCATGCAAATGTAACATTAATGAAGTCCATAAATCATGCAAAAGATCATATCTGGTTACCTTAGGCCATACCTAATGTCCCATGTAAGGAGCACCACTACCAGGTTGATTCCTACCAGCACCGCCCTGACCCATCTGTGGGTTCTGATATCCACCCTGCACTCCATAGCCTCCAGCAACCTGATTCCCATACCCTGCAGCAGGTGTCCCTTGGTTCACAGGGGCGCCACTAAGCCCTCCAAGCAGATTACCAAGCCCCAAACCACCCTGGCCAGCAAGCAATGCAGTCAAAGCCTGTCCAAGCGCTGGGTTTAAAGCAGGTGCAGCAGCAGCAGGGTTAAACCCACCAGCAGCAACTCCAGGGTTGAACCCAACTGCAGTAGGTCCAGATGGAGCCATCAAATGACCAGTCTCTGATCCACCAGATGAGTACTTTCCCTTCTTAGCATGATGGAAATGAGACTGAATCTGATGTCCTTGCTGATGCTGATGCTGTTGGTACTGCTGATGATGCCCACCGGAAGTACCTCCTCCGTAACCCCCTTTAGTCGATTTCGGCCCATCAATGGCTTTTTGGCAATGCAAAACATGACCTTCAAAATTTTTATGAGGCTCTTCTAACGCTTTCCTCGCACTCTCAACCGACCTGTATACAAAAAGGGAAAACCCCTTTGGTTTCCCCGTCTGCTTATCGAGCCCCAATGGACCTTCCTCAACTTCCCCATACTGTTTAAAAAACTCAAGCAACTTCTCCGGGTCCAAGTCAGCTGACACATTGCTAACAAAAATCTTCCTTTGAGTATACTCGGAAACAGGAGGAGCCGTAGGAGGCGGCGCCGGAACCGGCCCCTGTGAAGCCAACTGGCAAGAAGTAGTTCGATTTCCAATCTTCTTCTGGGGTTGTTTCAAAGCCCGGCGTGCCCCACTACGATGCTTAAATAGAATAAAGGCGTAACCTTTAGATTTCCCAGAAACCCTATCGGTAACAGCTTTGCATTCTTCGATTTCCCCATACTTACAAAATTCGGCGGTGAGGGTTTCCGCAGTGGTATCCCAACTTAGCCCATGAACGAAGATCTTCCGATGGGACGGGTCCGCATCTGCGAACTCCCGAACTGAGGAGATAAATTCCGGGTGCTTATCAACGGCTCTCCTGATAAGGGTAATCAATTGATCTTTCCCGAATGGTTCCAGAAGTTTCTCGAACGGCTCGTCGTCCAAATCCTCTTCTTGACCCGTTTCTTTCGGGGCTCCGTTGGCGTTAGAGGAACCGACTAGGGTTTGATTTTGAGCTTCTTCATCGTCGTCATCGTCGTCTTCTTCTTCAACTTCCTCTTCTACTTCAACTTCTTCTTCCACTTCTACTTCCTCTTCCACTTCCTGTAGTTGCAGTTCCTCTTCTACTTTGCGGTTCGGATCTTCGTCGGGTACATATTCGGGTTGTTGTTGGATTGGTTGAGGATCCGGCGTTGTTTTGGTGGGTTGGGGTTCGGAGGATCGTTGCTTTCGCTTTTTGGCCATGGATGAAATGGATATTTCCCTTAAAGATTAGGGTTTTATTTGGAGGAATGGCTAGGGTTTGGAACGACGGAGCTTGCCTATCTATAAATACATATGTTATCTTAGTTTCTGCTCTTGATGTCATATATCATATCTGTCTTCATTATTTTACAGGTTATTTAATTATTAGATTATTTTCTAATTTTTAATTTTAAAATAATTAAATTGATAATTGATCATTTTAATCAACAATCCTATTCTTAAACATTACCTTCTATCCATACTTTTGCTTAAACAAACTCCTAATTTGTTTTTGTATCTATAGTTATCTTCCTTAAATAAACTCTTATATCTGTATATATTAAATTCGCACCCAATTAAGCCCTTCCCGTTAACCGTTTCCATCATTGATAATGTTAAATGTTAAAATAAATTGATGAACCAATTAGATGATAACATTTGGCAGTTTCTGGTTTAATATAATATTTTCCCTCCAATATATTAAAATTTATAAAAAATATTTTTATAATTAGAAAAAAATTGTCAAAATCATTAAAATTATTTTAAAAAATATGAATTTATAAAAATTATTATAAAATTATAAAAAGTATAAAAAATAATAAAACATTTAAAATTTTATAAACACTCATTAAAATTCTATAAAAATAATTAAAAACCATAAGAATGATAAAAAAATATTAAAATTGATGGAAACTTATAAAAAATCATAAAAACTTAAACGGGAACGAATCAGTTGATTGGACCGAAGTCGATAAGTGTGTTGGTTTGAATGAAACCATTAGACTAGTTGACCTAGGATGGTTGAACTGATTTTTAAAATATATATATATTTTTAATGTTTTATTTAAATGAACATGATAGATTAGTTGAACTAACAAACCGGTGACAAGACTAGTTCTGAAAACCTTTGTTATAATATTTCATCCTGACATATGCTAATAGTTGGATAATGAAATTTTGGTTTGATTAAAAATATTTTAAAAAATAAAAAATCAGTTCAACAGTCTGATTCTCAAGTCAACTAGTCTAATGGCTTTTCTTCGATCAATACCCTTGTTGATTTTAGGCTAACCGGTCCAATTCAAGTTTTTTTATGATATTTTAAACAATTTTTATAAGTTTATATCAATCGTAATATTTTAAATATTTTTTTATAATTTTCTACAATTTTTATGATTTTTTAAGAATTGTAATACATTTTTTAATTTTAATTATTTAAAATAAGTTTTATTAATTGTATGATATTTTTATAATTTATTAGAATTATTATATTTTTATAATATTTATAAGCTTTATAATTTTTTTGAAAATTTTCATAATTTTTTATCACTTATAATATTTTTATGGGAAAAATATGATTAAACCATAAATTTCCACGTGTCACCATATAATTGGCCCGTCAGTTTATTTTAACAATTAACATGGTCAATGATGAAAACCCTTATCGGAGGGGCTCAATTGATCATTTTAATTAATGACAAAACCTTAATTGAGTGCGAATTTAAGGGCAATTTACCTAAAAAAGCCGTTTTTTTTCAAAATTTACCGAAATGGGCCGATTTTTTTATTATTTACCGGAATGGTCTATTTTCCGGGAAATTGCGTCCACGTCAGCGCGATGTCCTGACACGTAGCGCGTTCTCGGGGATGCGATTTTGACGTTGATTTCACGTTTGGTTTTTCTGGCTTTTAGGGTTTAGGGGTCCCGGAATAAATTATTTCGAGTTGACGTTTCTGGTCAAATAGTATAAAATCGCGCCCTCGAGGATGCTAATTGAGAAGAAATTGTGAAATCGTGCCCTCGTGGACGCGATTTCACTACAGTTTGGTCATGTAAGAATTTTTTTTTGACTTTTCTGAGCAAATAGTATAAAATCGCGCCCTCGTGGACGCGATTTTGCTACAGTAGCAAGTTTGGGCTGAGGCTATAAACTAGGCAGAAAATGTTCTTAGAATGCATAAGTCATAACAGAAACATTTTAGAGAGGCTAAGAAAGTAAGAGTTTCAAAATGAGTGAACGTATTAGTGCTGTTATTTACTACGATGGTGAGGTTTGCCACACCGAGAATGGTGTTGTTTTTTTGTCGGAGAATACGGTGCGACTGTCATTTAACCAGAACATAGATTTGACAAAACTTCGTAAAAGAATTAGGCGTAAAATATTCGGAACGACGCCAATGAAAGTTCTGTCAATCATGTATCGATTTTGTTATTGTGTTGATCTGGTGACATATGACTCGTTCGACATAAAAGGTGCTCGTAGCTGGGAGGCAATGGTGCAGACTCATCTTGCTAGCGGAGCAACTTATATTGAGTTATATGTACAATTTACGTCGCCAACTGATGTACTTCCGTCCGGTGTTCGAGATGTATACACGACCCCTGGCCGACACTCAGTTAGCGGGTTACAAAATACGGAACAACCTATGTTCGGTAGCGGTGTCGAATGCACATCCCCCGCAAGGCACTCTGTCGGTGGATGGGACATGTATGTCGGTGGCTCGACGTTTGACGCTGGAAATACGTACTGGGGAACTGCATCAAGTTCTAGTGGATGACAATTTACATCCAATTGGGGACGTTATCAAATGCCAAGAAGAAGGGATGGCGTACTACCTCCGACATCAACCGGTGAGGGGACGTCGTACGCTGCAGATGATTATGGGTTAGAAGATGACTCCGATGTGGATCCACCTCGAGAGCCCGGGCCGGATGGTGCAGAGGTGGGATTATTTCCTGAACCGGAGCCTATTCCAACAGAAGGTGAAGATGGTGAAAGGAGTTCAGATGATGAAGAAAATCCACGATTCAGAGCATACTCACCTCCAGCCTACATGCATAATGTCGATCTGGCAGCAGATGATGCGTTAGAGTTTCTAGATCTACCACACCGGTTGCGCGATCGTACAAGTTCGGGGGTAGATTTCGGTGAACTTGAAGTTGGTAATCAGTTTACCAATAAGGATTGTTTTATTGGTGCTTTGAAACAGCATAGCATCAAAAACGGCGTTAATTACCACGTTGTTAAATCAAAATCTGATAAGTTTGAGGCGAAGTGTGCGGTGCTAGACGGCACATGTTCATGGAAAATCGTCGCCTCGTTAAGGAAAAGGATAGGGTTGTGGGAGATAAAAAAGTGTGCGGTGCAAGACGACACATGTTCATGCCAAGCGTTTGGATTTTGTAAAAACTCTTCAGCGATTACTGCCCGGATTGCCGGATCCTCGTATGGTGTCCATTGAAACTACATGAACATGGTAGAAATATCAGTTATATACATAATACTCAATACTAAATACTATATACCGGTCCCACTAGCGAATGTATGGAAATATCTATTTGCAATAATACTTACTTCTGCTTCCGACCGTTGCTCCAATAGAAGCCGTATATCTTCAAGTTCAGATGGTAATCCACGATAACTTACCGGATGGTTCCACCTAATTAAATAAATTTTTAGCATATTTTTATTCTTACAAAATTTACATAACAATTCCAAAATGTAATATAAAATTTACCTCGTTACGAGTGGGAATGTATGTGGGTGGTTCACTCGAGGACATAGAAATGGAAAGCGAAACCGTGCCCATGATTGCAGTAGTGACAGGCAACCTCCAATGTTTGCTCTCCTCGGTCACGTCGCCCCGCACATCTCCCGATATAATGTTGCCAAGACGGCAGACCCCCAACTAAATTCACCGGCTCCTTTAAAATCAAAGAGTTTTAGTAGCCACTTTAGATGTACACGGCTCTGTGACGTGTCGGACATCAGATAACCTTCAATTATTTGAAGAATGTATGATCGAACATATCAGATTCTTTCAATTTCGGTTGAATTTGCATTCGGATCGGGGAAGGTGGCACGTAACCAGCCCATCTCCACCTTACCTCCATCCATTTTATCCGGAACAGCGCCCAAAAGCTTCTAGCACACCGCCTCCCAATTGCTAGATTGGGCAGACCCGGTGACTGGGTGCCCGTCCACCGGCAATCTCAATTGCAGATGGACATCTTCTAGAGTGATAGTGCACTCACCACATGGAAGATGAAATGTGTGCGTCTCGGGTCTCCACCTCTCGATCAACGCACTGATCAGTTTTGGCTCCAACTTGCATCCCCGGCCTACCGTCGCCACGTGCCAAAAACCCGCTTCCCGCAGGTAGTTCTCTACTAACGGTGATGGAGGACCATGCATATTTCGGATAGTGCATTCCAATACCCGATCTTCAGACTTTTATAACAAATAATAAATTAATAATTTTCTAAAAATACATAATTAAAAATATCTTAAATAATATTTAAAATTTAAATTTAATACTTACTATTTTCATTTGCTCCACCGATATGTGATTCCTATCAAGACGAATCAATGATCCAGCCATTGATGAAAATATAAAAAAATTTAAAATTATTTTAAAAATATATAAAAAATTTTGAAATTAATTTAAAAAAATGAAATTGAGGGGAAATTGAAATTTAATATGGATTTGAGAGATTTTTGGAATGAAATTGAGAGTTTAAGAGAATTTTGGAAGGAAATTAAGAGGATTTTAGAAGAAAATTGAGATAGGATTTGTTTGTGAAAAAAAAGGGGTGGGGGGTTTTATAGTTTTTTTTTTGACCGTTGGGGGGGGCAACGGTCAAAAATTTGACCGTTGGCCACATCAGCAGGTCGCGCTGACGTGGACACGATGTCCTGACATGTACCCTGACATCGCGCTGACGTGGACGCGATTTCCCAAAAAATGGACCATTTCGGTAAATAATCAAAAAATCGGCCCATTTTGGTAAAATTTAAAAAAAACAACCTTTTTAGGTAAATTGCCCCGAATTTAATACAAGAACTTAATTGACTTTTTGCATTTTCTTAAAAACCTTTTTGACACATAAGACAAAATAATATACTTATTCATAAGAAAATTATGACAAAAAATTATGTTATGTAAGAAGTGCTACGAAAGTTTTAGAAAATTTATAAAACATTTTTATAAAAGCTATATATTATAAATTTTATATTTTTTTTACTTAGGGAATAACATAAACTAAGTCATTCTCTAAATTAAAATTATACGAGTTTTTATAATTAAGGCTACAAGTTATTTAGACTATATACTCGAATATTATAAAGTCGATATTAAAAATAAAAATAGAAAATGTAGCATCTGCCAGACACAAACATGATAGACAAGACACACTAACTCTTTAATTTAAGACATTCAAAGTTTCGAAATATGGTTGAAAAAACATTTATTGTTCTACAAAAAATTACAAATGACATAAGAAGCATACGTTAAATATCAAATTACATATGATGTATTTTTATTAATAATCATAGTATTATTTCAAGTTTGGTTATTTGCTTATGTTCTCATACTCTTTTATCTTAATTTCATGTTCTCAAGTTTTTTTGCATGGAGTTCAATTACAATTGAAAATAATATACATATGAATTTAGAAACAGATCTTATTCAATTCGGACTAAATTAATTAATTAAACCGATGTTGGGGCTGGCAGGTATTTTCAACCCCAACACATCATAAAACCTAGAAAGGATAAAATACAAATATAAAGGTGTATAACGCAAGAACATTTGAAACCGGAAATGTGGATAACATTCTAGCTAGAGAAAGAAAATAGATGAAGCTCAAAATTACTCCGTTTCAACGAACAAACAAAAAAGCTGGTTATGTGCACAAATATAGGATCTTATCCCTTTGCAGTCAAATACCACTGAAAATTGAACGCATAAATCATTGCTACAAAACCAACTTTTTCAGTCTTCTTTTCGGCACCAAAATTTAAATTTTGATGTTGAAGTAGTCCGGGTCAAAATGGTGTAATCGCACGTATCCATCCTCCCCGCCACTCGAAAAACTATTCAGTTACAAAACACAGATGGTTAAAATAATCAACAATCCGGAGCAGAACAAAAACTCCGTGGCAGCAAACATGCAAGAGAGAACTACCAGATCATGATGAGATGCAATTGGTCTAGTTGAATATATCATTTCATATAACACAATTGGATTTAGTTAACAATAATAAAGACATCCGTGGAACCATAAATTTCAACTTTCCATAAACAAGGTTCATTTGATACACAGCACACAACATCAAGTTCCATTAGCAAGTTGTAAATAAGCAAAGAAATTTTATTTGCTCCGTACCTCTTCCCATCTGGGTTAAAAGCCAAAGCATTTATAGGCCCAAAATGCCCTTTCACACCTCCAATTTCCTCTTGAAGTATCTACAAAGCAGCCAAACAGTATGATAAAATGGGAAACTGCAGAAAAACAAATCTTCACCATCTGCAGAAACCTTATATAAACAAAAGTTACCTTTTCATAGAATTTAGCTTCAAACTTTCCAGCACGATGATCGGTAGTTGTGACAGCTGATGCATCCTGTCCACCTCCAAGCACCACCTAGAATAACACGAGGCATTCAGAAGAAAGAAACAAGAAAGACTGCAGAGTATTGAATGCTGATAATGAAATCAGTCCCCCCCTCCCCAACCCCCTTTATTTTCTCTCAGCATTGCCAAATAAACCCAGTATCATGCAAATATATGCTAACAGACAATCCAACATTAGCATTGGACCATCTAAACAATTGATTTTGCAAGGCTTGAGGTGAAATACAATATTAGACATCTTTAGGCCTGTGAGTACTGTAAGTTTAAATAAAATGCTTGAAGACCCCGAAGTTATCAATTACCAAATAAAACAGATACTGAACTTCCAGAAACTAGAAAAAGATTTGCCAGATTTCTCTTTAATGCAGCCAATTAAGAAGAAAGATGCTATTAGGGACAAAGAATATTGGAATACAAGTTGCGTAGCTCTTATTGCATACTTACATGGTCAAGAAGGGGAGACATTGCAACAGCATTGACTGGGCGTTCAGTACTGTATGTCTTGATAAGAGTTAATGTTCTTGTGTCCCATAGCTAAACATTTGAAGAAAAGAAAAACAATAAAGAATCATGAAGAGAAAAGTATCAAACGTAGAAGATCTAGGAGGGGTCAATAAGATGCATCACCTTGGCCGATTTATCTAGGGAACCACTAAGGAAGTGTGAACCATCTGCCGCCTTTGTGAGAGATGTTATTGTCTTTTTGTGGCCAGATTCCTTGTCAGACTCTTTAAGCAGTTTTCCAGTCTGCAAGATAGATAGGAAAAATCAATGCAAAAGATCAGACACTTTTCAATGATTCAATGGAAATTACAAATAATGAAAGAAACATAATACTTCTAAAATCAATTGCACAAACAATGTGACAATATTCTCAAAAAAGTCAATTTTTTTGAGTATCCAAGTCTTAACAAACAATGTAAAAGAAAGAAGTCTAGAATCTCAATCCATGCTGTGCTAGATCAACTTAAGCTCAACAAAATTACTTCATTGAAAATAGCATAGAAGAGTTTTGCATCAACATCTCTACTTATTTACACATGCTAACTAATTGTCAAGCACCATGCAAACACGACAATATATGTGCATGTATATAAAACAGCAACTTACCTCAGAATCCCATATACGAATTACAGCATCTTCTCCAGCACTAATGATAGTCCTATTGAGGGGTCCCCAAACAGCTCTATTTATTCTACCTTGAGGACCCTTGATGACAAGCACAGATTCCTCGGTTTCTGCATGAATATGTCACAATGTAATGAATCAGAGTTTAGAAATCAAACACATCAACAGACTTAAATAACAGTTGTCAAACTACAATGCCAGACATTTCAAATTACATTATACATCAACCTTCTACTTCAACAAATTAATATTATCACTTTCCCACTGCCTAATTTTATTCAAACCAAACCAAACTGCCTTAAACCAACAACATAATGAATGATCATGATAATTTTTAAGCTTACGTTCGGTTGAATCTCCGGCAATGCGTTTAACATGAATAGCGGATGTCAATTCCATGAAGGGATCCGTGGTAATGACAGCAAGTTTATCCCCAATGGCAAACTCTACCGACCTCGCCGGTGAACCAAAATTAAACGTATATAATTGAGTTCCCTTCTGAACATTCCATAACTTCACCGTTTGATCAGCACTTCCAGTTATAAGCCTCATCGAATCCCCTAAACATTTAAAATAATCATAACATTTGGGATTTCAATTTAAAAAGCTGCAAATTCGATAAAAAAAAGAGAAAAATACTTGAGACATCGCAAGTCCAAACAGCGCCGTTATGGCCACGGTAAGTGCCGAGACGCTCGCCGTTGTCGGCGAACCAAACGGTGGGAGTGTGATCCTTGGCACACGAAAACAAAAGATCGCCATCTCTGTTGTACTTGAGAAACGTCAATGGCCTTTCATGACCTTTCATCAAAATCGGCCTCATCTTTGTTCTTTTTCTTTTCTTCCCTTCTCACTCGGAATTAGGGTTCCTAGCTTTTGCCGTCTGTGATTCTGTTTATGAATTTTTAAAGGACGTCCCCTTTTCTAGATAATATATATTAGGCCCAAAATTTTTTGTGACGGTCCATTTAACCCAATAAAGTTTTATATTTGGTTGAAAAATAACTCTTATTATTATTTAATTCCTTCGTGCAGGATCACCATTCCTAATATTTGTTTCTCGATATAATGCTTAAAACTAGCATAATCCTGTCTCAACCATTAAATAAGAAGATGATGCGCTTCAGCGAATCCACATTATCTTACATTAACAATAATATTGATGTCATTAAGCTAAGACTCAATTGACCTATGCTTAAAAAATAAACCACCTGTTAATAGTTTATTGTTTAATTCGAGTATTTTACCAATCTAGTCAAACTATTCACTTTTTATTAATTAGATTAAATTTTATATGCATATTATTTTATACGTATAATTTTAATTATTTTTTAAAATTATATAATATTAAAAATTCAAATCATAAAAATATTTTTATCATATTTAATATTATATAATTTTACTTCATATAATTAATGTAAATTAAAATATTGTCCAAAATAATAACTAATCAACATATATCAATTATTTTGATCATTTAAGTAAGTGCTAATTTTTTTAATCATTATTAAGGCATTTGTACAAATAATAAAATATTGATATATTATAAATTAAACTCTTTATTATTCATTTTTTTACCTTTTTTAATAGTCGATAAATTGATGATAATAGTTCGTAAATAATATACAATTAATATAATTATAATATCTATTAGATTTGATTATATATGTTATATAAATAATTATATTTGTTATTTAGAACAAATGTGATGTATTTTTTTATTTTTTACGGGATGGAAACGTAATAATTTAATATTAATATATAAATTTATTTAATAAAAGTCTTATAATAGAATCAAAATTTTAAGTATCATAAATTTTCTCATCAAGTAAATTTATTTATCCAAAAAATTTGAAAAATAGAATAATAAATTTTAACAATAATAAAAAAATTATTTAAAATAACAAATTTGATAATGTAATGAATAACAAAAGTTAAATGATATATATTTAATTCGTTAATCTCCTTAGAACGTTCTATGTGCATTCGTCACAAATTTTAATCTGCGACCCATAATACTAGTGAGAATTTATGAACTTAATGTTATAAACTCGAAAAATTAATAATAGTGCACTAACATTAGAAAATGTTGTAGTAAAAAGTATTTTTATTAAAGCTAATATTATACTTAGCATCCTGCAAATTCACTCAATTTTTAGTTATACTTTTACTAGTATTTTAATAATAAAAAACTATTATTACATAGAGTAACGTTCAACATTCTACAAAATCACAAAATAATTTTGAATTTCATACTATAACCATAATTTGAATTTGTTTTTATTGTAAAGTTTTAATCATCATAATAGTTAATATACTTTAATTAAAATTAAATAGTATCACTTCGTATTGGTAATTTAAATAAAATATATTATTTAATAATTAAAATAAATAAATACATAAAATTACATATCTATATACTAAAGAGGTGAATCTTGCTGATATACGACACGCAACCCATCAAGCTCTTCTACTTTTTTTTTCTATTTTGTAAAAATATTAATTTTTAGTTTCGGTCCTTTTAATATGCTTGAATTGATATTTAATCTTTATACTTTAATTTCTAAAATTATTTGGTCCCTATATTTTTATAAGGGATAATGTAACTTTTAATCCCAAACTTAGCAGATAGGTCCACATTGGTCTTGAACTTTTTTTTATCCACTTTGACCATTGAAGTTAAAAATTGTTATTCATTTAAGCTCATTCTAATAATGGTCGTGAGAAAAAAAAAATGTGATAATGTAACTTTTAGCCCTTGAGCTTAGCAAGTAAGTCCACATTGATCCATGAACTTGACAATTAGATTCACTTTAGTACTAGGTCAATTTTGATCTCTGAATTTAAAAACTCTAAAAGTTTGATGATCCTGAGTTTGAAAAATGTCATATTCAGTGTTTTAACAATTGAATAAGTTAGACCACTAGTTCTCGATTCAATTAGTTCAATCAGTACGACCATTGAACTAACAATATTAAAATTCATAAAAATCTAAAAAAATTACTTTTACTTTTTAGATTTTCACAAAATTTTAATTATTGTTGGTCCAGTGGTCAGACTAGTTGAGTCGAAAGCTGGTGGTTTAAACTGTTACCATCAGTTTGGTGTTTTGAGATTGTACCACATCATCATTTATAAAAAAAATTATTTCACAACTGATGATCTCGCACAATCTCAGAGTGTCACATCATTGAACTTTTAGAATTTTCAAGTTTAGTGATAAAAGTTGACTTGGTTATTAAGTTCAAAATGGACCAAAAAAAATACATTTACCAAAGCGAACCTAATTGTCAAGTTCAATAGTCAATGTTGACCTACTTACCAAGTTCAAGGGCCAAAAGTTACATTAGCTCCTCATTTTTCACAGCCATTAACAAAATGGGCTTAAATGAATAATAATTTTCAAATTCAGCTATCAAAGTAGATAAAAAAAAGTTTAGGGGCCAATGTGGACTTATTTGTCAAGTTCAGAGACCAAAAGTTACATTCTCCCTTTTTATAATGTTGTTAATTAATTCATAGTCAATATATTAACTTTTCAATTAAAGTATCATGTGGTTATATATAATTTAAAAACATATTTTTAAATCTTAAAAATAGAGAGATTAAATTATTGAAAATAAAAACAAGAGGACTTAATATATAAAACGTAAAGATATAGAACCACGGTTATTTAAACTAGACCGAATCATTAAATTAATTGATCTGTGAATCAATGTAGACAAATTGATTCAAGCGAAACACTCAATTGAATCAATCTTTTATTTTTTAAATTTTAATTCTTTTAAAAAATTAGTTTATCAAACCATATAAATTTGTAGTTTGATGGCGTGATGAATTCCATCATAGACCTAATTATGAAAACATTACCTATTTTTTACTTTATAGCTTATCACAAACAAATTATTAACTCACAGGAATTGTGAGTGGATGATACTAGTTGTAAAGTAAAAGCAAAGAGGATTTACTAAATTAAAATAGGAATGGTTTTATATTATTAAATTTGCCCTTTTGATTTTATCAATTGCCGTGGAGTAGTTTGTCAGTAAAAGAATGACAAAAGGTCAAAAAAGGCAAAAAAAGAAGAAGAGAAATTCAGAACAACCGTTTCCCGGCAACTTGCAGTTGTTCACGTTCCTAGTGTCAATCCCCGTAAATAAACCGAAAACCAGTGTCATTTAAACCCCTCACTTTATTCAATTACCAAAACAAATTTCTTTTCACCTAACCGTTGTTTCTTCTGTGGATCTCTCTGGAGGGGGGAAAAGGAAAACTGAAGTTATGGGAAATGCAAATGGAAGAGAAGACGGAGCCAATGGCGGTATCGAAAATCTTTACTTAAGATCCAACGGTGGGGAGCCCATCGTTCCTGGAGCCGGCCCCTCGGCCTCCGCAGTAGTTGTTAGAGTGCCGTCGTCTGATTCAATGGCGAATAGTCCGCCGCAGAGCCCTAGCCGGTCTCGATCCCCTCTTTTGTTCGCGCCTCAGGTTCGTATCTTCGAAATTTCAATGATCTAAATTAGTACAAATCTAAATTACTAATCTAAAAGGGAAAAAAAACGAGAGAGATATTTTGTCTCAAATTTAATTTGAATAAGTACAATCTAAGTTTTGATTGGCAATTTGAGTGACTAACTGAAGATAATTCTGTGTTGATAGATAGGGAAAATTAAAAAAAAAATTGAATTGTTTCATTGAATGAGATGTGGAAGATAATCTTTTGGGTGTCTTCTTTCTGATCATAATTTAGGGCAGTTTTGCAAAATCTGGTGAGTGGAGATGTTGATAATAAGTTTTTTTTTATAGCAATGTAGCCTAGTTGCTTTGTGATAAATTCGTTAGAAGTTTGGAATGTAGTAGTTTTATGGGATTCTTTGGAGAAATGGAATGTAATTGTTCTTTTACACATGTTAATTCTCAAGAGGGAATGCTTAGATGTTTGAATCTTTATTATTCTCTTTTTGAGCTGATGATAGATGAGAGATAAACACAAATGAACATGAGGGGAAGGGGGAAGATTGTTTGATAAGTCTAACCAATGCCAAAGCCCAAAAAGCATACAACTTCTGGAAACATTGTGCGGGAAGCCCCAATATCGTTGGTCTTTAGATTGGTTTGTGTCCACGAAGACTTGCTCTTTTAATATGTATGTGGCTATGATTTCATCTATAGATTCATGTGGATCTCTAGATGCCTAATTTGGAGGTGTGAGTATCTGCATTGCTTGCAAGATCAAGTAATTGGTTTTGTAAGTTGTGTTTTGTCAATTAATTTGTTTTGTTTCATTAATCTTCATCTGGTCAGATAGTAATTAAAGTCTGAGAAGTGCGCTGATGAATTACCTATGAACTAAAGACTTTTGTCTATCAGTTTAGAGGCCTTTCTACTGATAGTTTGGTTGCTTTTGGTGAATTTTCAGGTTCCTGTAGCTCCCTTACCAAGGGGTGATGTCCATTCCTTTTTCAGCCAAATTTGGCAGCATGATTCACCTGGGGCTGTTGATAGTGCAACTGAGAAAGGTATTCCTGTCATCATTACATGGAATTATGGTGGTCATGATGTGGCCGTGGAAGGTTCTTGGGACAACTGGAGATCAAGGTCGGGTTTCAGCCCCTTGCATTATAGACACTGACTTTCATGCTTAAGAAATCCCACTGTTTCTCTTTTTGTTTGAATAGTCAAACCCAAGCTTGGATGGCATATAATTGAGTCTGTTATTTTTGCTTCCAGGAAGAAACTGCTGAGATCTGGTAAGGACCACTCAATTCTTTTGGTCCTTCCATCTGGCATATACCATTACAAGTTTATTGTTGATGGCGAATGGAGATATATGCCTGATCTACCTTTTGTAGCTAATGAAATGGGCCATATTTGTAATCTTCTTGATGTTCATGTATGTATCTTCTTATATGACACTTGCTCAAATTTGAATCATTTAACTTCTTTTGTACTCCATGTAATGGTGCTTTCATAGGCTGGTGTAGAATGATTGACTGCAATGCAAATCTGGCTATTTACAAATTTAGCATCTGCTGTTGCATGAAAGAGAGGTTCACGTATATCATATTGAGCAAACTAGGAAGAATAGGAAAGATGTGCATTACATAGGTTCTCTCATGTTTCTCATAATGATAGAAACTTTTACCCTTTCTTTTTTTGGCCTTAACTAAGATCTCAGTTATACTTGTCACTATTTATGTTGGTTTCATTTGCTTAATTACTTGACACAATTTCTTGCAGGACTATGTACCTGAAAATCTGGATAGTGTAACCGAGTTTTTGGCTCCAGGATCTCCAAATTCCAGTTATGGCCAGGCATTGCCAACGGAGGAAGATTTTGCAAAGGAGCCTGTTATAGTTCCGTCCCAGCTGCATCAAACTGTCCTCGGTACAGATAATCAAGATGGAGCATCATCCTCAAAGCCTCAACATGTTGTACTTAACCACCTTTTCATTGAGAAAGGATGGGCATCGCATTCTGTTGTTGCCCTGGGATTGACCCATAGGTTTGAGTCCAAATACGTGACTGTTGTACTCTATAAGCCACTCAAAAGGTAACATGCACTTTTTCCATGCTTCACTCTGTAAAGAAACGAAGGTAACTTTCACAGTTGTTTGTGAAGGTTGGCTGTTTTATAGATCTGTTTTGATACTTTTTAACATGTTTTGTTGCACTTCAACATTAGTTTACCTTAAGGTGTTTGCATATGGAAAATTTTGCCATCTTTGGAGCACATCAAGGTTAAGCATCTGCCATGCTATCTTTGCCATGTCCAGTTTTCTACAGCCTTGTAAACTGAGTGGTAGTTGATGTGTATGCATAATTAGGTAAACCTTTCTTAGATTGACATTTGATCCGACAGTAAAGAAAGTTTGATCCAGAATCAGACAATAGTGAGCTTCCATTTACTTCTAAACAAGGTTTGAACTTTGAACCTGAGGGTTACCTCTTACCATTACTTTTTTGTTTGTTATACCTAGTTGTTCTTAAGATAGAGGAACATTTTAAATATCATCCATGGCTTATGCGTTTCTTTTTCTTTTTAGTGGGGCTTTCTTTTGAACTTAGTGAATAATGACAGTTGACACCCATGATCGGCAAGTAATTCAAAACAGAAAGAGGGATGCACCATTCCATAATTATCACCACCCACTGTTTGGTATTTAGTTGGTAAGTCGGTTTTTAGTTCAATTGATTCAATAGATCTGAAATTCGAATTTCAATGGTTGCAAAGTAGCAGAAATAATGAGTTCAGCAGTCTAGATTTCAGGCCAACAGTTGCAAAAATATAAGAAACAGATGATTGATTATGTTTCTTTTGGCTCTAATGACCAGTGGAGATTGAGGAAGTTTTGGATTCCTTTTTCATATATATAGGGAGGGCACTAGGACTGTTCAAGGATCAAATTCAGGGCTGGTTGTTGTCAACTGAAAACTTTCACCTCTAGTTCAGTCAGAGCTGTTGTCAACTGACAACTATCACCTAGAGTTCAGTCAGTCGGCTGAAGTTTTTAGGAATTTAGTAATAAATAAATTATCAACAAAAAACATAAAATAATACTAACACCACTAGGTTTCGGAGACATGAAAGGATCCCTATTTGTTGGGGCTTTTTAATTTTGGGTATGATCAATATATCTTTCACAATCGATCCATAGTTCATAAAAATTAATTTTTTCGAGATTTATTATTGTCCCTTTTAATAATATTATCTATAAAATTTGAATTTGAGTGAAATTTGTTATAGTAATACATCTAGGGACGGTAATAGAGTAGGGTGAGGTGGACGTTGCTAAATCCACTGTTGCTTCATAATTGGCAGACTCTACTTTAGCGGTGAGCTAGATTCGGTTTGATTCAAAAAAATTGATAAAAATTGAAAAAAAATTGAATTTCGAGTTAATCGATTTTTTTTGAGTCAACACAAATAAGTATTTCGAGTTTTAAGTGGAGTTGAATTTTACAATTTGAATAACTAAAATAATTTGAATAATGGATTGGTGTAAATATCCCTTTAGTCTCTGTTAATTTTGAAAATGAGCAACTTGATTTCTTTCTCAACAAAAATTACAAAAAAAAATTCAAAATATTTATAAAAAAATTAAAATTTATATTTTAAAAAAAATTTAAAAAATATATAAAGAAAGTTAAAATTTTATTTTTTTACATAATAATTTTGGGATCTAAATAAGTTACTTAATGATTCAAGTTTATCATACTAAAGTATCTCTTTTTTCTTAGTTTACTTTGAATTTTTTTTCAAATATATATGATTTCAAATTTATGTGTTTTAATATGGAATTAGTTATACTATAACAATATTTTAATTTGAAATGTTCAATATTTTTATTAAACTCAAACAATTTTACTCGATTCGGCTCTACTTGAATTTTAGTTAATTAAACTTGATTCGAGAAAATTTAAGTTTAGTTAGGATGATAAAATAAGACTTACCAACTCAATTAACTTGAAAATTTTCACTCAATCAAACTCGATTCGGTCAAACGCTCACCCCTACTCTGCTCCTCCACTTATCCCGCTCCACTATGAATGCACAATCTTGATAATCACTATTACCTTTATGGATGTTGGATACATCCATCCCTATCCCACTTTACTCTACTTCAATTTAATTTTTGCTACTTATCTTTACTATTTTCAATTTTTTTAAAGTCAAGAAATATTAAAACATAGATTTTTTAAAAATATTTAACTATAAAATATATAATTTTTTTATAATGCACTATTATATTTTTACTCTTTTAAAAATTTATATATACAAAAATAAAATTGTAATTTTATATAGTAGAATAGGGCAAGACAAATAATTCTAATATCTGCTTCATACTTACTATTAGTTCAAAATTTATCACTCTCTAAATATATCCAACATTTGTTGGTTGGTGGAGCTCTTTTTAAGTTTTTTCTTCTTCTTTCGGTCTGACCCTCGAAAGCCCATATTGATCCTAGGTATCTGCCTATAGCTATAAGACCATTTAACTCTTCGTTTTAGGCAAGTCGCTGTCACAAAACAAGGGAAAGGGTCCACTTGTTTGTCATCTCAACTCAAAGAGCTTGAAAAAATAATGCAAAAGTAAAACACTAATGGAGATAGTGGACCTGAAACAGGATAATTAAGATGGACTTTATCTCCACAATAAGTTGTATGATCACATGGGATACGTTACCCTTGCTTGTTGAGACTTTGCCCGCCATGGCTGGACTTTCTCCCCTCTCATCTCATGATTCTATTATCCCCGATAGGGATTGTTGCGAACCTTATATAACTTCTGGATGTTGCAGTGGTGAAATAGGTTACACAGTAGTTTCTTGCAAGCTTTTATCATTTATTATAGAGGTGGTAAAATCAGAACTGCTTCATGGATTTAACATTAATCCGTTAAAATTGAGAATTATTTGTTATCTTATAAAAATAAATTATATCATGACATCAACTCAATCAAAAATTTATCGATACAAAAAAAATAAAATAAAACGATATATAGCAATAAGAAGTGATTATTTATAAATACTGATGTTGAATGTAAGAGAGAGGTGAATATGAGAGTCCCACTTTCACCCTCACTCCATTGTCATCCATGTGTTGAATGTACTATGTGTATGCCTTCGACTGACTGCGTTACGTATATAATAATGGTGGGAACTGGGAAGGAAGGAGATGTGTTAATAATTTTGGAATTTTGAATTCTTCTTTTGACTGCTTTTTTTCGCTTGATGGTTCTTATTCTTAATTTATTTTCTCTTCTTTTCAACTCTCAAAGGCTGCCACCTTACCTACACTTCTTTTTTTTTAAATGAAAAATAAAACACTTTCAGTCTACTGTTGTGTTTATCAAAAATGAACACACACACACAAGTGAAACAGTGACAATGGTGATGTGGAATGAAGATGTCATGTGGTGCTGTTAGGTTTATGTTCAAATCGTCACTTGTGGACAAATCTAAATGATTGATCACTCAAATTCACATTCATAGTGGAGCTTCCCTTCCCTTGCCTCTTTATTTTATTGTTTTGGTTTAGTCAACAGCTAGAAATCGGCTACCTGCACTTAGCAGCTGCTGTGAAAAGGAGCCTCTTATCTACACTTCGTCACTTTCCACTTTCTTGCTCCACTCTCCACCCTTTTGGGCTACCTCTTTCCTTTATATTAACCACATTTAAGTTAATTTATTAATGAAGGTGAATAATGATATAAGAGTTTATTATGAAATAAAATAAAAAATAATAGAGAACTGCTAAAACTTTGATTGAGACACTAGATCTTAAATACGGGAGTTATTAATATTTATTTATAAGAATTACGATTAATATTTAATTGTGTTTGAATAAAATTATTAGTCTTTATTAAAAATTCTTCATTTTTTTTAATTTAATTTAATGATAAAATATCGTGTTATTATTTACTAAAGATATATAAAACTTATACATTAACAATACATTAAATATAAATCTTAAAATTTTAGAAATAAGACTAAATTAAAGTTAAAATTTTCCAATCTGATTAAGGGGATCAACGTCTCTTATTGCTCTAGGCTTGGTCCCTATATATATAATTCTATCCACCTTTAGTACATCCCACGTGGCATATTATAAAAGAATTAAAATTAAATTAATCTAATTTTATTTTTAATAATATATAAAATATTAACATTTAAAAGGTTGGGAGTGAAAATTAAAATTATAACTAAGTTGACTGTTAAAATAATAGAATTTATTTTATAAAATAAGGGTATTTTGATTAACACTGATGAACAAATAAAAAAAAAAAGAGTAGAGATAAGATAAATAAAGAAAATGTAAAATAGAAGATAAAAGAGGAAGAGGATTTGAATAAAAAAAGCGGCATTGATAGATTCAAAGGAAGAGAAAGAAAAAAGCAAAAGAAGAAAAGCAGCTTATCTGATCTCCCTCCTCCCTGCTTTTAAATTTGGAGTTTCATGAAAGAAAGTAAAGCAAAAGAAAAAGAAAAGGCAGAGGTCATTACTTACTTTTTACCACAATCTTCACACTACCCTTTTCCTTTCTTTATATATATAAAAAAAAGGGTTTGAGTCAAGTTTAGGGTTCAGTTCTGATTTGAGGTAAGAAAATTATTAAAATAATATGCCAATGTCATAGAAAAAATTACTAAAATGTCATTAAATAATTGGCAAGTGGTGGGAAGGATTCATAAAATAATTTCTCTTTTAGCTGTATTGAATGATATATAAATAGATAGATAGATCCTAGATGAATGATTATTACTGTTGTCCAATCTCAGATTCAGATTTATGTAATATATAGTAGTTTTTATTGCATTTAAATATAATACATTCTTGTATACTTCTCGTATTTAAATCATCTATATTATGTTTATATTAAATTAGAAAAAAAATGAAAATCTAGGTATGAAATATTTTAGTTTATTTATTGTATTCTGTAAAAAAATGCCAAAATAATTTATTCATGACTTGGTTCGAAATTTGATTATTCTATTTTATTTTTTAAGAATTTAGTCTTTTCATTTTTTTTAAATTTTAAATTTAGATCTAAAAATTATACACTAAATTAAATTTATAATTTACAAAATCAACAAATGTTTAAAATTGAAAGGGAGAAGCTAATTCTCAATTTACAAAACTTGGTGGCTCAACTTTCTTCAAACTAAAATTTGGTCTTATTGGCGATGGCATCACCCACTTCACTAGTTTTCGACTCAAATCTTTTCAACATTTTTGTGTGTGTGTTTTCTCTGTAGATTTTAGTTTCAGTTCACCCTGTCTATTTTAAAACCCTTGATAGGTCTAGTTTCAGTCCACTCATCATGTTTACTTGGTGATTTTAGTTTTAATTTTAATTTTTGTTATTTAGCTTTATCTCTAATCATATTATGATATATATGAGATTTGCCAATACAAAGATACTACCAAATCTATTAGGAATTGTTCTCAAAGAATCTCGTTTGGAAAGTGTTCATAAAATTAGACTCTGAAATGTTGAGGAGGATAAACCATTTGAGACTTTTTGTGCATATGATGCAGTGGATCCTTTGAGGCTTTTGACAATAGTTTTTTGATTGATTGGTGTTTATCATCAGGTTGGTCTGATGACGGTGAGGTTAGGATGCAAATATGGCTGTTTAATCAAAGTGATGCATCTTTGAATTCCTCCTGAATCATTTTAGTGTTGTGATTATTGTTTGGTTCTTTTTATCTTACATTTGGGCTTTCTTCTGCAAACAATGTCATTTGTGCATAAACTTATAGTGTTTTTTTTTTTGGGTTTGTTATTGTATACACTATGTGTCATGTCTATGTATTCATCATTTATGGTTCATATTAAGTAGCGTTTGGTGTAATGGAAAATGGTAATTTTCTTGAGAATTTAATCAATTGAAAAGTGATTTCAACGTTTAGTATGTTAAATTTTATTTACTTTCAATCTAACTTTACATTGGGAGCTATTTTCCTATGAATATGGCAATATGATTCTCATGATAAAAAGTGAAAAAATTAAAAAAATATTAAGACAAAATTAACCCTATTTTATATTGTTTTAGGATATTAGTCTTACTAATAATCGTAACAAAAAAAAACTATATATAAAAAAAAAACCATCGCTTTCTTCCTTTGTCCTACTACTTGATTTTCTATATTGCTTCAATGGATTCTTCGCAAATATTATATATACATAATTTCTTAATTTATTTCAAAAAACAAGATTTATATATACATGATTTTATATGTGCATTATTGTATTTAAAAAATATATGTATGACAAATTTGCTTTCAATTAACATTATAAATTATTATTATTTTAAAATATCAATTAAAATTTGTTATTAAATATTAAATCCGAATATTTGTTAAGAATACAATTTATTGTGAAAATTAAATACATGAATATTACCTTTTATTTGATAAAGGTAAATTCGTAAATTTTATCATTGTATTTTTAGGAAAATACTTAATGAATCAAATATGATATGTAATATTCCTGATATTTTAATCAATACATTCCAATGTATACCAAACGTTGCCAAGTAATTGTTAAACTAAATTTTATTTGATAATATGTTTTAATATAACAAATTAAAGTATTTTTGAATAAAAATTAATGTTGAACAAAATTGGGCAAAATTGATAAAATCAAGTTAAAATAGTTTCAATTGAGTTAAAACATTTTCAATCATGTTAAAACCGTTTTTAAACAAGTCATTATTGCTCTAGGTCAAAAAGTATCGATACTTTTTGGCTAAGTATCGGTAACTTTCAAGATATCGATACCCAGTCTAAAATCGATACCAAATTGACATTCTATTTTTAATTTTTACAAAAAGTATCGATACATTTTATCAGGTTTCAATAATTTATCTTTGGTATCATTGTAAACTAATTTCAACAGTCAATGGACCAGACATTAAATGCTAATAGTATCGATACTCGTAGAAAAAATATCAATACATTTTGTTGCAGGTGAATTTAATGATTTTGTATTTTCATCCCCAATGGCTCTATTAACTTTCACAATAACCCCAACGGTTGGAAATGTATTAGAGGGTATAAATGCCATGTTCCAAAGGTCCTACAACAAGGAGAGAGATCATCAAGCTTAAAGATCAATCAACACAACCTTAATACTTAATTCTTTCATAATCTTCTTGTAAACACTTGTGAGCTTTCATTGTATTCATTCAACTCAAGTGTTATTCTTTATATTTGTGCTTAATTGGCAAATACATCAATCTTGTAAGGATTACTTCTTAGTTTGCCATTTGTTATTCTTTTTGAGAGGGTTGAGTCTTAAGGTTTGAGTAGAAACCTTGAGGGAGTTGCAATATTAAGATTTTGGGTAAAAATCTTAAGGGTGGTTGTAAGGTTAAATCTTGTCCTCAAATATTGTCAAATTAGTGAATTTGAGGAAATTCTTAGTTGTGGAAAGCTAAGGTAGTGGAGTAGGCAATTGAAGTCGAACCACTATAAATTGTTGTTTTCATTGTTGCACATTCTTTCGTTGATTCTACAAATTTTCTTAAAGACCAATTCACCCCCCTCTTGGCAATTTTGAGTTGATCTTTTGAAGAATCACATTCCATTGGAATCATAACATGAGAAAGCACTAAATGCCACCTTAGTGATAAGTATTTTTGTTATTCAAAAAAGTAGTTTAAAATGCAAATTCGTTACCATATATAGACAAATATTGAAATTTGTCACTATATTTTATTCTAATTGGTATTTGGTATTATACATTGAGAATATAAGTAAACTTACAACACAAGTTGCATGTGATTGAATTTTTCTACTAAACTTTATCGAATATTGCCACCAAATTTGATTTTTTAAGATTAAAAATTTTCACCTTGATATTGATCGTGAGGATTAAAAACAAAATTTAACAAGAAAAATATTATTTTTAAATATTTTATTTCAATAGTTAAAAATAAGTTATTTTTATAAAATATTGAAATTTGATAAATTAACTTGAATTTTTTATTTAATGAAATAAAGAATTGAAAATAAAAAATATACATCAAAAAAGATTTTTTTTTATAAAATAACAATTTCATTTTTTTATACAATATTGAAGGTGGAGGATGGGAGGTCACATGGTTTGAACCCAAGTCAAGGCTATTTTTATACAAATAACCTAAAGAAACAAATTAATTAAAAAATGACCTGGACCAAAAATTAGTTAACGAAATGACCCGTTTTGAACTGTGTAACTCGGTGCCGCCGGTTGGTCAGGCGACACCACCCACTTTTCCGGCGCCATCATTAGCCAATCATCAAGTTAAAAAAAAAATGGTGCCGTCACTTTCTCAGGCGACATCCGTATTTCAAAATACCCATGAAAAATACAGGTATTCACGGTGGAAAAAAAGGGGAAAAACATTTAATGGGTGTCCCCAATATGTCAGGCGACACCGGTGAATTTTTTTTTAAATTCATGCCAGTAAAAAAAATTTTGGTGTCGTCGCAGTGTCAGGTGGCATCGGTGGCGGAAATATTTTTTTTGGGTGCCACCAGTGTGTCAGTGACACTTTTTTGTTGGGTGCCGTCGGTCTGTTTGGTGGCACTGATGAATTTTAAAAAAAAATTAATTGGTGCCGCCACACTGTTAGGAAACACCACCCACTATATATACCCCATCCTTGATGCAAAATTTTTATATATTCAAGTAGAGGGTTTTTTTGTTGAATTTTTTTTTCTATTGAAGAGAAGAAAAAAAAATGAAGAAAGAGTTGTGGCTAGTAATAGTGAAAAAGAAAAAGATCAATGTTCAATAGAAAGAGAGAAAACAGAAGAAAAATATTTTTTGTGTGTTCGATGTTTGAAATTGGTATTTGTGTTGGTGTGTTAGGGAAAAATTGTGATAGTTTAAGGTATGTTTGAGTTTACAGTGATGTGTTGGCACTCGAAGACTCACACATTTCATTTGCTGTATGGGGAGTGCACCATCATCCTGGAAGACGTTGCATTGCAAATCGGGCTCCCAGTTGACGGCGAGGCTGTAGTCATGAGTTCAACTATAATTAAGGCTCCTACTAATGGTGGTTATGCGGTAATAGGTTCAACTATAACTCGGGCCCCAATTGATGGTGGTTATGCGACCATGGGTTCAAGTTTCATACCATGAGAAGAGGATGCTTTATAAACCCCATACATAAGTTTGAGATCATAATCATAGGGAAAAATTAAGGAGCGACAACGATTATAGTTATTAATGAGTTCTTTAATCACAACAATCCTCAAACTTAAGTATGGGGTTTATAAAACATCTTCTTCCGGTGGCATGAAACATTAACCCGTGACCACATAACCACTACCAACTAAGGGCCTGAGTTATAGTTGAACCCGTGACCACATAACCACTGTCAATCGGGGCCCCTAGTTATAGTTGAACTCGTGACCGCATAACCGCCGTCAATTGAGAGCCCGAGTTGCAATTCCATGACTTCCAAGGTGATGATGCACTCCCCACACAATTAATGAAATGTGTGGGTCTCCGAATGCCACTGTATCACCGTGAACTCCAACACACCTGAAAACTATCTCAATTTCTCCCTAACATACCAACACAAATCAATCTTTCTCCCCAAATTTCCAACACCCAACACAAACAAAAATTGGAAAGAAGAGAAAGAGTCATGTTGGAAGTGTTTTGAGCTAAGATGGCAGCAATGAGGTTGAAAGCGCATCTTACAGGGCAAGAGAGCTAATAGAGAATGGTAAAGTGAGAAGAAAAAACAATTGAAAAAAACACTGAGAAAAAAGAAGAAGACAATATAGTAAGCCGGTGATTATTCCAACTATAGTTAATATCATTATCATACAAGTTAAAATGACAGTGAGGATCATCATATTTCGATCTATTATTCATGTAACTACAATTACGATAGCTATAAATTTTTTTTCTATTCACTCAAAAAAGAACCATCATTAGTAAGATGAAAACAAATTTATTTTCACCATTAAAATATATGGAATAAAGGTCCTAATTAGTATCTCTAATTATCAGAACGAATTTTCGGATGTCTTTAACGTCAACTAAATGATTCGTATCATGCATGTTTTCATCCGTGCAATCATGAATTATGCGACACCTATTAAAAATTATATATTTTCTTTCCCAATTTATTTTAACTCGAAAAAATATTATTTTAGGTGAAGTAGTTTAACAGGTATTGACGATGGAAAAAAATCGGTATCAGAAAAAATATGAGAGAGGAAAAATAGAATACTAAAAATAAAAAAGGAACCGACAAAAAAATGAAAATAAAAACGAAACCAAAAAAAAGACCAGGCCCATTGTCGCAACGTGATCGGACGATTACGGGCTCCCCCAATTTTCTCCCCTTTTTCCTCTTCTTTTTTTTTCCTGATTTTTGTTTCTTTCTCTTTTTGGTATCCCCAATATAAATGGGGATGGTCCCCCGTCCCCCTTTGTTCGAAAGTTGAAAGGAAAAAAAAGTTCTGAAGTTTTTGTTAGTTGTTATTGTTTTAAGGGAAAATTAATTTGTGTTGGTATTTTAGGAAGAAAAATTGATAGTACATGGTAAGTTTTTTTTGTTTATTATAATAAATTGAGTATTATATTAATGTTTTCATTTTAAATATTTGTTAATATTTATATAATTAAGATCATATTTATATTTCTAATCATAAATATTATATTTGTGTTTAAGGTGGAGGGATAGATTAAGATAGTTTTAATGTTTTTTTTTTAGTTTGTAATAATAATGATTATAAATATATATATTTTATTACAACATGGCAACACAAAAAAAATTATTACAAAAATTAGCGGTGGCACTTGATAGTCCGACATCATCCATTAAATTTTTTTACCCTGATAGCCACTGGGTCGTCTAAGACATCGACGACACCGATTAAAAAATATATTTTTTTCTTTTTTTCTCCATCATGAATACACAAAAGAAATACGGGTGCCGCCAGATATAGTGACTACACAAAAAATATTCTTTTTTTCAACCTAATGATTGGCAAATGATGATGCTAAAAAAGTGGGTGGTATCGCCTAACCAGCCGACAGTATCGAGTTACACTGTTCAAAACAAGTCATTTCCTTAAATAATTTTTGGTCCAAGTCATTTTGTTAATTAATTTGTTCTTTTAAGTTATTTGTATAAAAAAGCCCATTTCAAGTGAATGGCCGACAAAATAACAATTTTATTAGTTTTTAATATTATGTTAATTAACTTATTATTGTTAAGTATGAAAAAAAAATGTTATTAATTCAATTTTGTCTTGAATTATTTTTTAAATTAAAATTGAATAGTAAATTTTAATAAAAATCAAACAAAATGTAAGTAATAATATTCAATATAAAGCTAAAATATAATGACGAATTTACTTTTTAAAATACATTATTAAATATTAATCAAAGTAAATAATGATTTTAATTTTTTTTAAATGTGTTATATCTTTTCATTACATAGATATGTATAAGCAAGGTAGAGCACGTTAACTTCCTATTTAACTCTACTTGAGATAGTAATTTGGTTAGCCACTCGTCCAAATTTAGGGAGTGATACTAGCACCTTTCCATTATGAAGATAATCTACTTTTAAGTGCAAACACTTTTTAAGTGTGAATATGCTCTCAATATAATAAGGAGCCTTGTTGAGAGGTTTTTTTTGGTTCAAACCCTTAGGTGCCATATAAAGAGGAAGGGTTCAAACCTTAATAAGCACAAGACGCACGACCCAATACAACAAGGTGCTCCTACGTCGTGAATCCCGCCTTCGATTCAGGCTCCCATCAATGTCAAAAGACTAAATCCCTGCTAGTTCCATCTAACATTTTATTTGAATTTTTGTTTCCCCGCTAATTCAATTTCAATAGTTGAAAAAATAATAATAAATTTTTAAGTACTCAAACATGTCTCTTTTTAACAAAATATAGATGATTTGCAATAATGATTCTAGTAGAGAATTAATGAAATTATGCAACAATCAATAAGTTTTTTAGAAGTAAATTTTATCATGTTATATAAGATATGATTACACAATATAAATATAACCTGGCATAAAAAATAACATAAACATAACACAAATACATTATTTATATTTGAATTGGAAGCATGATTTTAACTATTAGCTTACATCTATTTTTTCAAGATCGATAAAGTTGTTTTTAGTATAATAAAGACAATTTAATTCTCTCAACATCTTTATCTATTCATTCATTTTATGTACCAATTTCTTAGTACAAATTATTGAAAGGCTTAAATTTGAAATCCTTTGAACGAAAACAACATATTTTTCAAGCACTACAACAGCATAAGCAAAAGCAATGAAAACATTTAGGTGCGCAATTTGGTGGACAAGCATCCTTGCAATCCGCATTCATGCTGCATTTAGCATTCACCATCGGTACACCATCAAAGGGTAATGGCTCAGACACTAGCAATCAACTACATTTATTGGTTTTTAAGTCACAAAGACCAAGATGATCACAGTTCAATTGACACTCTGAGTCATGAGTACATGCTTTCGAGTTTGATACACTTGCAAATTAAACAATAATGTTTCATCATTTATTTGTTTTATTTAATTTTTTTAATTATATATTGATGCATATATATAATATGAATCTAAGACAAATGAGATTTGAATCTCAACAATTGCAGCCTCTCCTTTTATCTTAAGACCGCAATATCTTTTGTACAAAAAAATCATATGTATATGTATGTAATGATTAAATATCGAAGTAAAGAAATATTATATACACTAACCAAATGCCACGATCAAAATAATGAAAATAGAAGCAACACCAAAAGAAGCCATTGTTTGAAAGATGTTGAGAGATGAAATTTAGAGTCTATTATATTATGAAAATGAGTAGGTGATGCACAATTTATGAGATATATTGGACATTTTATAGCTCAATTTGTGGACCCTTTTGAATCTAATATTAAATGATGCAATAACTAGTTGATGATATACTTGTCAATTATGTAGCACAATAAAATCTCAAATAGGAAAATAATAAATTTAGAATTTAATTTAGGCATAACTTATGGTATAATAAGGATAAAGACAAAAGTAAGACACATAGAGTTACCATATAAAATAAATTTTGTTGGAAGTTTCATTATTATACATAAGGATAAATACTAAAACTATACATGAACTATAATTTAATGTGCAATTGTATACATAAAATTTGATTTTGGGCAATTTTTAACATGAAATTTTGATTTGATCCAATTCTTGTAAATTATTAACATAATTATTTATATAACATTATTTTATATTTATATATTGCATACATAAAATAATTATATTCATCCAATATAAAAATAATTGATGTATTTATTTTTTTAAATGTGTATGATTTAAATCAAAATTAAAGTTTCAAGTATACATTTGAACCACAATTAGAGTTTTACGTATATAATTGCACCAAATATTCAAAGTTCATGTATATAATTACATATTAAATCAAAGTTCATGTATAATTTTGAGATTTTTCCATTATAATAAATATACTACTTTGGTATATATAATATAAGTACAATATATGTTTAACCAACTATAATGTAAAATCAAACTAGAACAAAACACAATAGATGAATAGAAAAGAATTGAACAAAATTTACACATATTATATACACATGGAACAATTGAAGACACATATTTCAATAATTTATCGTGGAACTCGAATCTGAGTACTTAAAGCATCCACCATATTAATATTTTTTTATAATTTACAATAAGTTGAAAATAATTTTCTAAACAAAGACTATACAATTTTTTTAATTGGTGCCGCCACGTTGTCAAGCGACATCGATGGATTTTTTTTTATTGGGTGTTGTCGGTTTGTCTGGTGGCAGAGGTGAATTTTTTTTAAAAAATTTAATTGGTGCCGCCACGCTGTTAGGTAGCACCACTCACTATATATACCCCATCCACGGTGCAAAATATTTATATATTGAAGTAGTGAGTTTTTTGCTGAATTTTATTTTCTGTTGAAGAGAAGAAAAAAAAGGAAGAAAGAGTTATGGTTAGTAGTAGTGGAAAAGAAAAAGATCAGTGTTCAATAAAAATGGAGAAAACATAAAAAAAATTTTGTGTGTTTGGTGTTTGAAATTGATATTTGTGTTGGTGTGTTACGGAGAAATTGTAACAGTTTTAAGATATGTTTTAGTTCACGGTGATACGATGATGCTCAAAGACCCACACATTTCATTTGTTGTGTAGGGAGTGCACCATCACAGTGGAAGACGTTGCATTGCAAATCAGGCTCCCAAGTGACAGTGAGGCTGTGGTCACGAGTTCAATTATAACTCGGACCCCAGTTGACGGTGGTTATGTGACCATGGGTTCAAGTTTCATGCCACTAGAAGAGGATGCTTTATAAACCCTATACATAAGTTTGAGATCATAATGATAGGGAAAAACTAAAGGGCGACAACAATTGTAGTTATTAATGAGTTCTTTAATCACAACAATCCTCAAACTTATGTATGAGGTTTATAAAACATCTTCCGGTGGCATGAAACATGAACCCGTGACCACATAACCATTGCCAGTTGGGGGCCCGAGTTATAGTTGAACCCGTGAATGCATAACCACTATCAATTGGGTCCCTTAGTTATAGTTGAATCTATGGCTGCATAACCACCGTCAACTGGGTGCTCGAGTTGCAATTCCACGACTTCCAGGGTGATGGTGCACTCCCCACACAATTAATGAAATGTGTGCGTCTCCGAACGCTACTATATCACCGTGAACTCCAACATACCTTAAAACTATCCCAATTTCTCCCTAACACACCAACACAAATCAATCTTTCTCCCCAAATTTCCAACACCCAACACAAACAAAATTTGGAAAGAAGAGAAAGAGTCATGTTGGAAGTGTTTTGAGCTGAGGTGGCAACAAGGAGGCTGAAAGCGCATAGTACAGAGTGAGAGAGCTGATAGGGAACAGTAGAGTGAGAAAAAAATTGAAAAAAACACTGAGAAAAAAGAAGAAGACAATATAGTGAGTCGGTGATAGCCACTGTGTCATGTAATTATTCAACTATAGTTAGTATCATTATTATACAAGTTAAAATGACAGTAAGGATCATCATATGTTGATCTATTATTCATGTAACTACAATTATGATAGCTATAAAAAAACTTTCTTGTTCACTCAAAAAAGAATCATCGTTGGTAAGATGAAAAAAATTATTTTCACTATTAAAATATATGAAATAAGGATCCTGACTAGTATCTCTAATTAAAAAGGTGTCATCAAAATGAAGTTTCGGATGTCTTTAACGTCAACTATAATTAGAGATACATGCATGAATCGTCGTTGGTATGATGAAAAAAATCATTTCACAATTAAAATACATGCATGTTTTCATCCGTGCAATCATAAATGTTTTTATCCGTATCATGCGACACCTATTAAAAATTTTATATTTTCTTTCCCAATTTATTTAGCGGGTATTGATGGTGGGAAAAAATCGGTGTCAAACAAAAAATGAGAGAGGAAAAAATGAATACTAAAAATAAAAAAGGAACCGGAAAAAAAATTGAAAATAAAAAAAGGAACAAAAAAAGAGACCAGGCGGCACCGGGCTGATAACCCTGCCACAACGTGATTGGAAAGTTACGGGCTCCCCCATTTTTTCCCCATTTTTCTCTCTTTTTGGTATCCCTTATATGGGGATGGTCCCCTCCTCCCCCTTTGTCCAAAAATTGAAAGGAAAAAAAAGTTTTGGAGTTTTTTTTAATAATTATTGGTTTAAGGGAAAGTTAATTTGTGTTGGTATTTTAGGGAGAAAATTTGATAGTAGGTTATAAGTTATTTTGTTTATTATAAATAATTTGAGTATTATATTAATATTTTCATTTTAAATATTTGTTAATATTTATATAATTAATATTATATTTATTTTTATAATCATAAATATTATATTTGTGTTTAAGGTGTAGGGATAGATTAAGATAGTTTTAATGTTTTTTTTTAGTTTGTAATAATAATGATTATAAATATATATTTTATTATAACGTGGAAGCACAAAAAAATATTTTTTTATTACAAAATTAGCAGTGGCACTCGATAGTCTGACGTCACCCATTAAAATTTTTTTACCCTGACAGCCACTGGTGTCGTCTGAGACACCGACGACACCCATTAAAAAATATATTTTCTCTTTTTTTCTTCATCGTGAATACCCGTATTTTTCACAAATATTTTGAGAAAAATACGGGTATCACCTGACATAGTGACGACACAAAAATGATTCTTTTTTTAACCTAATGATTGGCAAATGACGACGTCGAAAAAGTGGGTGGTATCGCCTGACCAACCGACGGTACCGAGTTACACGGTTAAAAACAAGTCATTTCCTTATATAATTTTTGGTTCAAGTCATTTTGTTAATTAATTTGTTCTTTTAAGTTATTTGTATAAAAAAGCCCATTTCAAGTGAATGGCTAACAAAAGTTTTAACCACTATTACATGCAAACCAAGACAAAATAACAATTTCATTAGTTTTTAATATCATGTTAATTACCTTATTATTGTTAAGTATAAAAAACAAAGTGTTATTAATTCAATTTTGTCTTGAATTATTTTTTTAAAATTAAAATTGAATGGTAAATTTTAATAAAAATCAAACAAAATGTAAATAATAATATTCGGTATAAAGCTAAAATATAATGATGAATTTACTTTTTAAAATATAATATTAAATATTAATCAAAGTAAAGTATAATAATGATTTTCAATTTTTTTTAAAAAAAGTGTTATATCTTTTCGTTACATAGATATGTGTAAGCATGGCAGAAAACGTTGAGTTCGTGTTTGACTCTACTTGAGATAGTAATTTGGTTGGCCACTCTTCCAAATTTGGGGAGTGGTAGTAGCACCATTCTGTTATCAAGATCATCCACTTTTAAGTATGAACACTTCTTGAGTGTGAATATGCTCTCAATACAATAAGGATCCCGTTGAGGGATTTGTTTGGTTCAAACCCTTAGGTTCCATATAAAGGGGAGGGGTTCAAACCTTACTAAGCACGCGACACACAACCTAATCCAACAAGGTGCTCCTACTTTGTGAATCCCGCCTTCAATTTAAGCTCCCATTAGTGTCAAAAGACTAAATTCCTACTAGTTCAATCTAACATTTTATTTGGATTTTTGTTTCCCTGCTAGTTCAATTTCAATAGTTGAAAAAATAATAATAAATTTTTAAGTACTCAAACATGCCTCTTTTAACAAAACATAGATGATTTGCAATAATGGTTCTAGTAGAGAATTAATGAAGTTATGCAACAATCAAGAAGTTTTTTAGAAGTAAATTTTATCATGTTAGATAAGATATGATTACACAATATAAATATAACCTGGCATAAAAAAGAACATAAACATAACACAAATACATTATTTATATTTGAATTGGAAGCATGATTTTAACTATTAGCTTACATCTATTTTTTCAAGATCGATAAAGTCATTTTTAGTATAATAAAGACAATTTAATTCTCTCAACACCTTTATCTATTCATTCATTTTATGTACCAATTTCTTAGTACATATTATTGAAAGGATTAAATTCAAAGTCCTTTGAATGAAAAACAATATATTTTTCAAGCACTACAATAGCATAAGCAAAAGCAATGAAAACATTTAGCTGTGCAATTTGGTGGACAAGCATCCTTGCAATCGTCATCCGTGCTGCATTTAGCATTCGCCATTGGTACACCATCAAAGGGTAATGGCTCAGACACCGGCAAGCAACTACATTTATTGGTTTTTAAGTCACAAAGACCAAGATGATCACAGTTCAATTGACACTCCGAATCATGAGTACATGCTTCCGAGTTTGATACACCTGCAAATTAAACAATAAATTTTTATCATTTTTTTGTTTTATTTAATTTTTTAATTACATATTGATGCATATATATACTATGAATCTAAGACAAATGAGATTTGAATCTCAACAATTGCAGTATCTCCTTTTATCTTAAGATTGCAATATCTTTTGTACAAAAAAATCATATGTATATGTATATAATGATTAAATATAGAAGTAAATAAATATTATATACACTAACCAAATGCCACGATCAAAACAATGAAAAAACAAGCAACACCAAAAGAAGCCATTGTTTGAAAGATGTTGAGAGATGAAATTTAGAGTCGATTATATTATGAAAATGAGTCGGTGATGCACAATTTATGAGATATATTGGACATTTATAGCTGAATTTGTGGACCCTTTTGAACCTAATATTAAATGATGCAATATCTAGTTGATGATATACTTGCCAATTATGTAGCACAATAAAAATCTCAAATAGGAAAATAATAAATTTACAATTTAATTTACACATAACTTATGGTATAACAAGGATAAAGATAAAAGTAAGATAGATAGAGTTACCATATATAATAATTTTTTTTGGAAGTTTCATTATTATAAATAGGGATAAATACCAAAACTATACATGAACTTTGATTTTGTCCAAATTTATACATGAAATTTTGATTTGATCTAATTCTTGTAAATTATTAACATAATTATTGATTGACATTATTTTATATTTATATATTGCATACATAAAATAATTATTTTTTTAAAAAAAATGTGTTATATCCTTTCGTTACATAGATACGTGTAAGCATGGCAGAAAACATTGATTTCCCATTTGACTCTACTTGAGATAGTATTTTGGTCCAAATTTGGGGAGTGGTAGTAGCACCCTTTCGTTATCAATATCACCCACTTTTAAGTGCAAACACTTGTGAACATGCTCTCAATACAATAAGGAGCCTGTTTAGGCGTAATTACCTCATTCTGATTGAGCACATAATAGAATGGGCTCCATGGTCACCCTTTGCACCCATAAATATCCTTTACGCATTTTGTGAGACTGAGTATTTATCCCTCCACATAAACTTGTGGATAAGATGACCTTTCTTATAAATGCACTTACAATGACGAAGAAATAATCGACCTTTTGAAACCCTAAAGTTACTCTAGTTAGCCTATCCTCTTGTTCTTTTTTGACTCTCCACCTCTCTAGGTGAATCGGTCTCCACCAATCCACCACTGTCTCCTCCCTTGTTGTGTCTTGTATTAATAATTGGTGCGGTGAACATAGATAGACAATATATAAGTTCCAAAAAATACAACTCTCACTTCCTTTAATCTCGTCAACTTCGTTAACCCTGCCAACTCCTCTTAGGGGAATGACAAACTTCCTACTAACCCTGAGCTTCCTTCGAGCCAAAATCTTCATCCTAGCACTTAGAGAACAAAGAACCCAACCATTACCCCTCTTGAAGCCTTTATGCAACTCATGGCCACCTTCTATATCCCATTTTGCACTCCTATGGCTGATCCTACTACAGCCATAGTCATGCCACCAACTACTCTAAGCATTCAAATCTCGCCCGACACTTCCATGTCAAATTCCAGATATCAAATCATGTGCCAGATTTTTTTCAATCTAACTACTCTCTAGTCTCAACCCACTATTGGTGGATCCTCAAATTAGGTCTCTCAATTGCAAGTCAATGAGATGTAAGAGAAAATGCGCCTCGTGCAAGAACAACTCTTGGCTCAACAATGCTAGTTTCATGAGTAGTTGGAGTGCCAACGCTTGTTGGATTTGCAAAATCATGTTGAGCAATTGATTGCGAAGCTCTGGGTAGCCAATGATGTTGTTAAGAAGAATAACTTGCTTGACCCCATTCATCTAGAATATTCTGCGAAAATAATTATATTATTTGAAAGTATTTTTATTTTTATAATTTTATATAAAAATAATTAATTTTAAACTTAAAACATAATCTTTAAGAAAAATTTAAAAATTGTTGTTGTAAAAAAAGTTGATATTATTGATTGCAACCAATGTTTTCGGAATTGAATCGATGGTCAAACCATCGGTTCGAGTGGTCCAAAGAAAATAAATTATTAAAAATATAAAAACCGACTCAACTGTAAGTTCAAATTGACTTTTTAATTTTGTTCAACTTGTTTGTACCAATTCATGGGTCAATTGATTTTATGCTTATCATCGAACCGATTGATCAGTCCAATTCGATTCGAACAATATTGATAGCATATTATTAATTTTTAAAAGAAGAAGAAGAAGAGAGGGTTATAAAATTAAGAATCCAACTAACCAATTTAATAGACGCATTTATGGATCTGTCAATAAATTAGGGCGGCATCCATGCTTCCCCATAAATATTGTTTACATCATCCATACTTTATTTTTCTTCTTTTATAGATTTGGTTATATCAAATAACATGCGGTTTATTAGATGATAAATATTCTGATTTAATTCTTCATTCTATAAGGTTTAAAGTTTATAATGCAACTCTTCGTGTTGCTACCTTTCTTATTTATGGAATAGTTTGAGCCAGAAAAAGCTACATCTTTCTCATTCAAAAATTCCTTAATGAGCTATGTAGTTAATACCAAATCAGTTTAAAAATTCAATAATTTCTTCTTTTTTATATATATTTTCTATTAAAATAATTTGTCTTATATATAAACCTCTCAAAAGCCATGAACAGCACGTAACATTGACCCACTGCTTTTAAAAGAAGTAAGAAGAAAAGGAAATGAATAATGGGTTACCAGATTTCCTTTATGTTTTATTGAAATCATGAAGAACAACCATTGGTTTATCGTTTGCAAGCATTCATGGCGGTGAAAGCAGACCAAGTGATTGAAGTGAAAGTTAAAAACTGGTTTTCCACTGCAGTGTCGTGTACCAAAGAGAGAGAGAAAGAAGTGTCAGTAGGCCATGTTTTCCACCATATCTTGCCTTAAATGACAAATATTGTTCATCTCCCACTCTTTTCAACAGAAACCCAACAACCCTTTTTCTTTCTTTAAGATTGTTGATTTGGTGAGATTTCTTCGATTTTGTTGATGAAAAAAAAGATGAAGACTGAAGAAAAAACAGTGACAGAGGAACATGATGTTGGTGATGCTGCAAGACGAGGAACAGTTTCTGTTCCTATTCAACAGGTATTTTCCAGTTTCCTTGTTACTGGAATGCTTAATTTGTATTTTTTCACTGAATATTCAATATTACTTCATAACATTTACAGCTAGAATCCATAGATTGGAAATTTGCATGTTTACTCGATGTAAAGATTATGGTTTTAGGCTGTTTTTAATGGCACTTTGTACTTATGAGGGAAATAAATCACAAATTAATTAGCTTCACTCTGGTGGATTTAAATTTTAAACTGTTAGTGATCTTTTTTATATTTTAAGATAGTTAAATACATCGGTTAAATCACCGGTTTCATTGGAACATTGTCGGTAGGACCCTAGCTACTCATTGTGAAGTTATATGTTTGCCCCATCTTTGCATTAATATGCTGAGAGCAGCTCTCAAGTGTAGTTCATTATTGTATGTTTGGTTGCATAATGATGAATTGTTCTTGTTTCAGGTGGAAGATTCTGCCGGAATAACCGAGGAAACGGCGGATGCTCGTAATTGGAAGCGAACCAACCTCTTTCTCGAGATCCCCTCGAGAAGTTTGGATGATTCTTCTCAAGAGTCTGTCACAGTTAAGATGCCCCAAACACCTAGTTTGACTCCCAGGAAAGTGAATTTTCACTTGACACCGAGTCCTTCCGATGCAAGGATTAATGGATCCTCCTCAGGTCCTTCGTCGTCGAAAGGTAAATCGTTGAGGAGTCTCTTGCCGAAACTAAGCTTCAAGGCTAGAAGTATAAGTTCGGATATTGAAAAGGCTGCAAACTTGGCTCCCGAATCTTCGATTACTTCTCTAAAAGAGAAGCCTTCCATGTCGAGGACATTGTCACTTACCAAGATATTTACTCCCATGATAAACAGAACATCTTCCTTGCCTGTAACTCAAACTGCAAACTCGAACCCGGAATCTGCAAGCGGGGGAAGCCTTGGTGGCTCTGTAAGTTTTGTTATGTTCTTACTTGACATTGTGACTATAATTTTATTGGATTTAGATCGTCTTTTCTATCAACTAGACAGTGAATATTTGTAGTTTATCATGTTGGATTATCGTAGTCAGTTTTCGATTCACGAATAGGGGCATGTTAATTAGCTGCTAGAATTATTGCATGTTTGCAATCTATTGACCTGACCAAGTGATGTCTTAATGTTAAATGAAGAACATTAGAAAGAAGTCATTTTCATACAAGGATTTAAGTGTTGGTTCCTTTGCAGAGTAAGGGAAGCATGCTGAAGATATCTCGCTCGTTTTCAGTTCCCGTAAACGAAAAAGAAGGAAAATTAAGGAGAATGGATTCATTCTTTAGAGTGGTTCCCTCAACTCCGCGAGCAAAGGAAGGAGAAATAAGTTCAAACCCTTCTATCAGGCCCGATTCAGGCATCCATTCTATGCATTCATCTATGTTTATGCTTATGTTCAAAATTTTGCAAAGTGCCTTTCATCTAAATAGATCCGACATGAAGTTCAAAGCATATAAAGGTATTCGGCCTCGAACTTCTGTCAGCAACGTCTTATGAAAATCTCATTTTTTTTTCAGAAAACAGAGACCCTGATGGTGAGGACATACTGGAAGAAGAGGCTGTTTGTAGAATTTGTATGGTTGAACTATGCGAAGGAGGCGAAACATTTAAGATGGAATGCAGCTGCAAAGGCGAGCTTGCGTTGGCTCACAAAGACTGTGCCGTTAAATGGTTTACCATCAAAGGCAACAAGACATGCGATGTGTGCAAGCAAGAGGTTCAGAACCTACCCGTCACCCTTTTACGAATCCAAAGTGTTCGAGCTCGCCATGGTGGAACAAGTAGAGGTTTTCCGGATGAAGCTCGTGGATACAGGTAAATTACAGCTTCTTACCAACTCTCCTGTAGGATTCAGGTGCGAATATCAGATACGGATATGTTTCTGTCACTAGTGTGTTCGGTTTTGTATGTTATACCTTAGGCTTCCTAGGGCAATGACGCCTTAGCTTTTAGTTTATCCTACAAGCATTCCTCATACCTTCTAAACATTAAGTAAAAAACGAATTACCAGACTGCTCTATTGTGTACATTCCGAGCACTTATCCGTTTGATGATTGCAGGGTTTGGCAGGAGGTCCCGGTTCTTGTAATCATCAGCATGCTTGCATATTTTTGTTTTCTCGAGCAGCTTCTGGTAGGATAAGTTGTTTTCCATTCAGAACTTCCCTTCTCTGCTATTGTATATATATATCCTTGATATATACATGGATATCTCCATTTACCTGCAGGTTGGAAAAATGGGTACCGGAGCCATTGCTATATCGCTTCCATTTTCTTGCGTGCTAGGCCTGCTTGCATCGATGACTTCTTCAACTATGGGTAGGCTTGGCGAACATCCTCAAGCTTTTTGATTAATTTAAGAGGAAATTCAAATGTTGATTAGAAAAAATCCTTTTGAATGTTTGGTATTCAGTGAAGCGAAGATTCATCTGGGTTTACGCATCGATTCAATTCGCCTTGGTGGTCTTCTTTGCTCATATGTTTTATTCATTGGTAAGTGATTTCTCTATCTTGCTTAGCACCCGCTGAACTCGATTTTTTGATATACTTGTATGATCCAACACTCACCTCTCCGAGAAATATCAATGCAATGGTCATTAAACTACACAGTTTTGGTACTTTTAAACATTAAATTTTGTGTAAAACATGGTTTGATTAAAATCAATTAACTTTTTAATCGTTCTTGGACATGCAGGTGAAAGTACAAGCAGTACTATCAATTCTCCTTGCAACTTTTTCTGGTTTCGGCGTTGCAATGAGCGGGAGTTCTATCATTGTCGAGATCATGCGTTGGAGAAGAAGATGGCAGGCTTGGTCCGACCAGCAGCACCATAATTCCCAAGTTCCGACACCACCGCCGGTCCAACCTCCACGAGCTGTTAATTCACCTCGGAGAGTTCCGGATGGAAACCAGCAAAGAGCAGAAACTTTCAGTGGGAGTTGAACGGATCTACCTTTCGCCTCTTCGGTAGCACTTATCGAGTTCCCTACCATATCCGCTTCGCTCATTCATTGACATGCGTTGAAATTGAAGCTTTGATTGTTTCTTACATTGGTAAGCCCAACATTGAGGCCCCCACAATACAGTATGTATAATCTAGTTTATCTGCAGGTGAAGCATCGTTTGCTTTTTTTATATACAATGAAATAGTTTGCAATGTGCTTGCAAAAGGGCATATATAATATAATATAGTAAGCTTAATACATATTTGACATTTTTTTTAAATATATGATATTTACGTTAATTTTTCTATTATTATCTAATATGACAAAAGTTATACATTTTAGTACTCGGAGATAATATTATTATCTTTTTGTGCGTTTAATTTTAACAATAATAACCTTTGCGACATCCATGAAAGAAAAAAAAAAGCCGAATGCATGCATAAATCAAGAACCAAATAAATTATAGTCTTTAATCTTTTCCTAAATCTCATATTCAAATATTAATTCTACCTATATTTATAGCATAAATTTAAAGGTTTCTATCAGTATTTTCAAATATTTATTAATCGATACACCAAATTAATATTTTAAATCCTTAAAATTTTAAAATAAATCGAAACCCTAAAAAATGTAACATAAATCCAAAAGATTTGGCATGTATGATAAAAAAAACACCGAATCCAAATGTCAAATCCATAAAATTTGAAAAACGAATAAACCCAAAAATAATAGAGAATCAATTCGTTCTCAATAATTCAACATGACAAGACTCCGATGTCACTTGTTATTATTGTTAAAAAGAAAGAAGAAGTCAAAGCCTGAGGATGAAAGAGCAAATGAAATATATATTGAGCAAAATCCGATTCGATTTGAAAAGCTCGATAAAAACTTCAAATTTTAAATTAAATAGTTTGAGTTATTTGGATTAACTCAAATAAAAAAAATAAAATTTTCGGTTTAACTCGAATATGAATTATACAATTCGAGTTATCCAAAAATCTGAATAAGAAAAGGCAAAACTACGACTTTTTGATAAATGTTAAACTTTTCTAAAATTAACAGTCAAAACCATTAAGTTAAAAGACAAAGAAACTAAATCGTTTTGATAAATGTTTATCTATTAAGTTAAAAGACAAAACCATTAGATTATCTATATAGTTAAATAATCTTGTACTTCGTCTACTAATTAAATAATCGGTCCATGTAAACACAACATTGAGTATAAATAATAGAATTCGTTAACTTGACTCGACTTAACTCGAATTTTTTTTACTCGATTCAACTCGACTCGACGAATGCTCACCCCTAGTTTAATTTGAGTTTTAAAATTGATTTGATGAAATATTAGCAATTAACTTTCACCAAATTAATCAAAACCTGAATTAAATCATATCCATTTAATTGTATTTGATAAATCAAACGTAAAATTAAACAAATTTATAATTAATACTTAATTTATTTTATTAATAAAATTATGAAAAACTCATATTAATTAATTTTTTTTCAAATTAACACGAATTAAACAAGTAAGAAAATATATAACATTTGTGAAATCTATAGATATCAAAATAAATTAAAAATAAGATAGATAAAAATGTGTTTAAATAATATATTAAGCAAATATAATATGAAAAATTGAATCCATATTTTAATTGAGTTTGTTGTTTTTCAAAGTCTGCCAAGATGCAAGTCATAGGTGAATAATTTTTAATTACTGATGAATTAAACTAAAATTGAAAATATAAAATACCCTTGTTAGGTAGATGGAATGAAATTATGGTAATAATGCCTCAAATTGGGAAGAAAAACATGAAACATGTTTTATGTAATGGGTGACTTGCAAATGCTATGCATCCGTTGAACCAAAATGATCTTCATTATTTCCCAATTTAATGCCTCATTTCATTTTTGCTTACTCATTAACTTTTATATTATAAAAAATAATTAGTATAATTTTGAAATTTAAAAGGAGAAATTATGTTTGAAATGTTACGTTTTAGTCACTGAGCCGTTAATTACCGTTAACGGTATAATGGTAAGCTGACGTGACACGTCAAACCATGATTTTAAACGAAAATCTTAGGTTAAATTCTACAATTGGTCCCTATATTTTATTCAATTTGTGCAATTTAATTTTTTTTATGTTCTTTTAATTTTTTTCCTTTTTTTTTCATTCTCTTGTGATTCTCCCCTTGTTTTCCTCCCTTCTTCATTTAATATGTAAAATAATTTAAAAAAGAAAAAAAATCAGAATGCACATATTTGAAAGGTTAAATTATGCTATTTTCATTTTGATCATCTAAAAAAAGTCTTTTCAATTTTAAGGTGTTTTCATTTTACTCTCTCAAACATTAAATTATTAATGGCATATGACTGTATACGCCAATTGATCATTTTCAATTTCGTCACCAACTTTTTTAAGTTTTGATCCAGGTAAAAAAAAATTAAGGATTAAAGTGAAAAAGCGGTAGAAACTAAAATAATGTATTAAAAAAATAATTATAGTGTACTTGTTTACCCCATTGCCAAAAGTTTTAAATTTTTTTCAAAATTGAAACTTTAAATTTCAAAAAATCAAAATCAATTAAATAAATTCTTGAAATTTTTTTTATCTCTTGATAGTGTCAACTGATTTGTTACAATAATACTGAAATTAATTCATTTATTTAATTTAATCTCCTTCTAAAGTTTAAAAGTTCATTTTATGTTTCCAAAGTAAAATCAAATCAAATAACTATTTTTAATAATTGTCTATAAAACCTAAATTTCTTTTGATTATATAATCTTAAATCTTCCATGCTAAAAACAAATAAAAATGGGTTAATTAGGCAAAAATGTCATTTTTGAAAGTTAATGAGAGAATTAGGCCGTTTTTCTCAAATTTAAGAAAATAGGCCAATTTTGAAAAAGAAACAGAAAACAGCTTCGGGAGACATTTTCGTCCAAGATCATTTTATCCATCTGTCAAAACATATAAAACAGTCAATTTTTTCAACAGTTAAAATTTTAAATGGCTAATTATACTTTTACCCCCCCCAATGGCTATTTCATTTTTTATATAAACCCTACTTATTTTCAAATTTAATCTCTCTATTTTTTAAATTTAAAAATCCAGATCTAATTGGTCACACAACTAAATTCTTTTGCTAAATCCGCTAGAGTGGCATTTTGAAATTTCAAAAAAAAAATCACACAGTAACCATGTAATTGAAAATTTCACAAATAATTTTGACGATGTTAACAACTCTTAAAAATAACATCATCATTTTAATTGAAATATAGTTTTTCGGCTAACCAATGACATTGAAAAAGTTGAGGTGCCAAATTATGTCAAAAACTTGAAATATAAAGATTAAATCTTAAATTTGAGTGTAGTATAGGAACCAAAAATTTAAATTTGACCATCATTATATAATTTATAAAAACTTAAAAAATTTATTCAAACTCATCATGCCAAAATAATTTTTTTATTAGTAATATATTTTCTTTTAAAAATCTATGTAAAAAATTTAATCAGAGTAGTCAACAATGTTAACAATTTGGACTAACCATTATAAAAGTAGGAACAAATTATTGTAGAATTCAAGTATAAAGATTAAATCTTAATTTTAAGTATAGTAGAGGGACCAAAAGTGATATTTTTCCATTATTGTATGTATGGCGTAGAAGACGGAAGGGCCAGGCACGTGTCAAGGTAAAGGACCTTCCTTTATAAAAAGATCAAATATTAATTTTAGGGATAGTAGAGGGACCAAAAAAGGTATTTGACCATTTTCTTATGAAAAGCAAGAAGATGAAGGCCAAACACGTGTCAAGGTTTGTAAACATTATTTTTAGAAGTTTATTTTTTTACTTTTTTAATTTAAAAATTTAGTTTCAATTATTACTATGGTTAAAAATTTTCTATAAATTTTATTGATGTGACATTTTGAAATTAAAAAAAATCATTTGTTAATCATGTAACAATAAAATAGTATAGAAAATGTTTATATGGATTTTTTTTCTTAAAAACATTCATTCGAATGCATCATGATAAAATAATTTTTTTTGTTGAAATATTGTTCCTAAGAAAAATTGATGTCAATATTTTTATTGAAATAATTAATAATAAATATTTAAACTAACTAAAGATATTATAAAAGTAAAAGTCTAAAGCTGAAGTTTGATCATTGTCTAATAATGTACAAAATATTTAAAAAACAAAGCAACAACACAAACCTAAAAGAAATAAAAAAAACACTATGTATCTGTCTCTAAGACTGTCTGGAAATTATATATAATAATGTAATATTTTAATCAAAAAATTAATGATATGAACTATTTGTACTAATTAATAACGCTATAAAAATACAATGACCAAATTGCATTAGAAATTAAAGTGTAGAAGTTAAATATCAAATTTAGGTATGATAGAGAGACCAAAATTAAAATTTAATTATTTTTCTAGAACAGTAAAAAAGAAAAGAAAAAAGGTAAGACTAATGCAAACATAAAGGAAATAGAAAATAATGTGCCAGTCTCTAAGACTCTCACGTAATGTTTTAACAAAAAAAAGTTAATGATATTAACTATTTCGACTAATTAATAACATAATAAAAAAATAATGATCAATTTACGTTAAAAATTAAATTATAGAAATTAAATCTTAAGTTTAAACATTTTAGAGGGACCAAAATAGAAATTTAACCCTTTTGGTACAAAGAGAAAAAGAAAGGGAGCACGGTTTGGGTGGGCCATTTGTAAGTAGAAGATTAGAGGGATCAAAACTGAAATTTAAACATTTTGGTAAAACCCAAAAAAAAGAGAGCATGATCTGGCAGCCACGTGTAAGTAAGGTTACCTTCCTTTTGTATATATATTTATATAAAAAGTTAGTCGAAATGGAATTTAAAAGCTTTCAACTTCTCGCCGTCTCTTCTTCTTTCTTCTTAAAAAAATTATATATATCAAATAAGAAAATTTACATATATTAAATATTTGAAATGCATGTAAAAATGATTTGAAATTTGCTGAGCAAGTCTCAGCTTGATTGGCATGTGCGTTGTTGATAATGTAGGAGGACGTGGGTTCGAGTGCGTTGAAGCGCATTATCCTTCTATTTATGAGTTGGGGAGAGGCTATAGATAATTCTAGCTATTGTCTCACATAGAGCAAATATAATCAAAACTTATAATAAAATTGTTCAAAAAATTTTTTGAAATATAAGAAAAAGGAAAGAGGAGGTTGACTTCATCATCCATCCTCAAGTCGAATATGACGCTTATAAAGCAAGAACACCATGTTGGACGGGACTGTGAATCACCTATTAAAGGAATGTGAGCATTGTGTGCTTGGTAAGGTTTAAACCCTTGCCCTTATATTTGCATTAGGGCACATACATTGCCACTTAATCAGGTGACCTATATGATATAGGTTCAGGTTTTCATACTCTACCACAGGCAAATGAGGCACTTCTGCTTTATGAATCCATTGTCTCTTCAAGTAGTCTCAGGCGCTCAAGTTTGCCGTAGAGTTGGGACACAAAACATGAGTTGATCCAAACACAATAGCGACCTGTTGAGGGGTTTGTTTGATTCAAATCCTTAGGTGCCATATAAAGGGGAGGGGTTCAAACCTTACTAAGCATGCGACGCATGACCCAATCCAACAAGGTGCTCCTACTTTGTGAATCCCACCTTCGATTCAGGCTCCCATCAGTGTTAGAAGTCTTTTTAAAGTAAATTTTATCATGCTAGATATGACATGATTACACAATATAAATATAACCTAACATAAAAAAGAACATAAATATAACACAAATACATCATTTATATTTGAATTAGAAGCATGATTTTAACTATTAGCTTACATCTATTTTTTCAAGATCGATAAAGTCGTTTTTAGTATAATAAAGACAATTAATTCTCTCAACACCTTTATCTATTCATTCATTTTATGTACCAATTTTTTAGTACAAATTATTAAAAGGCTTAAATTCGAAGTCCTTTGAATGAAAAACAATATAATTTTCAAGCACTACAATAGCATAAGCAAAAGCAATGAAAACATTTAGCTCTGCAATTTGGTGGACAAGCATCCTTACAATCGTCATCCGTGCTGCATTTAGCATTCGCCATTGGTACACTATCAAAGGGTAATGGCTCAGACACCGGCAAGCAACTACATTTATTGGTTTTTAAGTCACAAAGACCAAGATGATCACAGTTCAATTGACACTCCGAGTCATGAGTACATGCTTCCGAGTTTGATACACCTGCAAATTAAACAATAAATTTTCATCATTTATTTGTTTTATTTAATTTTTTAACTAGATATTGATGCATATATATACTATGAATCTAAGACAAATGAGATTTGAATCTCAACAATTGCAGTATCTCCTTTTATCTTAAGATTGCAATATCTTTTGTACAAAAAAATCATATGTATATGTATATAATGATTAAATATAGAAGTAAATAAATATTATATACACTAACCAAATGCCACGATCAAAACAATGAAAAAACAAGCAACACCAAAAGAAGCCATTGTTTGAAAGATGTTGAGAGATGAAATTTAGAGTAATGAGTCGGTGATGCACAATTTATGAGATATATTGGACATTTATAGCTGAATTTGTAGACCCTTTTGAACCTAATATTAAATGATGCAATATCTAGTTGAGGATATACTTGCCAATTATGTAGCACAATAAAAATCTCAAATAGGAAAATACTAAATTTACAATTTAATTTACACAACTTATGGTATAATAAGGATAAGAACAAAAGTAAGACAGATAGAGTTGCCATATATAATAATTTTTTTTTGGAAGTTTCACTATTATAAATAAAAAAAATACCAAAACTATACATGATTTATGATTTAATGTGTAATTGTATACATGAAATTTGATTTTGTACAATTTTATACATAAAATTTTGATTTGATCCAATTCTTGTAAATTATTAACATAATTATTGATATAACACCACTTTATGTTTATATATTGCATGCATAAAATAATTATATTTATCCAATATAAAAATAATTGATGTATTTATTTTTTTTAAAATGTGTATGATTTAAATCAAAATTAAAGTTTCAAGTGTACATTTGAACCACAATAAGAGTTTCACGTGTATAATTGCACCAAATTAAAGTTAATGGGTATTAATACACATTAAATCAAAGTTCATATTATCCCTTATAATAAATGCAATACTTTCACAAATATACTATAAGTACAAATGTATGTTTAACCAACTATAATGTAAAATCAAACTAGTACAAAGCATAATAGATGAAGAATCGAAAAAAAAGAATTGAACAAAATTTACACATATTATACACACATGATACAATTGAAGACACATATTTCAATAATTTATCGTGGAACTCAAATCTGTGTACTCAAAGCATTTACCATATTAATATTTTCTTATAATTTGCAATAACTTTAAAATAATTTTCTAAACAAAGACAATAATTGTTTTTAAAATTTATGTCAAATTATTAAGTTAGGATTTATAACTTAGTGAATATATCTTATATCCAAAAAATCATTGATGTTTCATTTTTGGGTAAACTTTTAAAATAGTCACTTTTATTTACCTCAAGTTACATTTTAGTTATTTATGTTTTAAATGTTACATTTTAGTCACTTACGTTATCGTAAGTTTAAAACTGAAGTTTGATCATTGTCTAATAATGTACAAATAATAATAATAATAATAATAATAATAATAATAATAATAATAATAATAATAATAACAAAGCAGCGATGCAAACCTAAAAGAAATAGAAAACTACGTATCTGTCTCTAAGACTGTTTTCAAATTATATATAACCATGTAATATTTTACTCGAAAAATTAATTATATGAACTATTTGTACTAATTAATAATGCTATAAAAATACAGTGACCAAATTGCATTAGAAATTAAAGTGTAGAAGTTAAACCTCAAATTTAGGACCAAAATTGAAATTTAATTATTTTCTAAAATTGCAAAAAAGAAAGAAAAAGAAAATGTAAGACTGTCGCAAAATTAAGAGAAATAGAAAACAACGTGTCAATGTGTCAGTCTCTAAGACTGTTAGGGTATTCAAATTTTATATAGTCACGTAATATCTTAACAAAAAAAGTTAATGATATTAACTATTCGACCAATTAATAACATAATAAAATATAATAACCAATTTACATTAAAAATTAAATTATAGAAATTAAATCTTAAATTTAGAAATTTTAAAGGGACCAAAACTGAAATTTAACCATTTTGGTAAAATGCAAAAAAAAAAAAGGAGCACGGTTTGACTGTGCTGCTTGTAAGTAGAAGAGGACCTTAGGTATATTAAAGGGACAAAAACTGAAATTTAACCATTTTGGTAAAACGCAAAAAAAGAGAGCATGATTTGGTTGCCACGTGTAAGTAGGAGTATGTTACTTTTATATATATAGTTATATAAAAAGTTAGTGGAAATGGAATTTAAAGGCATTCAGTTTCTCACCATTTCTTCTTCTTTGTTCTTAAAGAAAATTATATCTATCAAATAAGAAAATTTACATATATTAAATATTTTAAAGGCATGTAACAATTATTTGAAATTTGTTGATTGAGTCTTAACATAATTGGTATGAACATTATTGACAATGTAGGAGGACGTGCGTTCGAGTCCGTTGAAGTACATTATCCTCTTATTTAAGAGTTGTGAAAGGGCTATGGATAGTTGCGGGCATTATGTTACAAAGAGCATTTATAATCAAAACCTATAATAAAATTGTTCAAAAAAATTTTAAAATTTAGGAAAAAGTAAAAAATGAGGTTAACTTCATCATCCATCCTCAAGTCAAAGATGATGCTTATAAAGCAAGAACGCCATGTTGAATCAGACTGTGCATCACCTATTAAAGGAATGTGAACGTTGCACGCTTGGTAAGGTTTAAACCCTTGCCCCTTATATTTGCATCTAAAGGCATATACACTGCCACTTAATCAAGTGGTATTATGGCTCCCCTCTAATGACCTATATGATATAGGTGTAGGGTTTAATACTCTACCATAGGTAAATGACCACTGTTTCCTTTGGTAGGTGATCATGCACCACATATAGTTCGATTTAATGAGGCACTTCCACTCTATGAATTCATTGAATCTTCAAGCAGCCTCAGACATTCAAGTTTTCTATAGAGTTGGGAGACAAAACATTGGGTTGATCCAAAGACAATAACGACCTGTTGAGGGGTTTGTTTGGTTCAAACCCTTAGGTGCCATATAAAGGGGAGGGAGGGGTTCAAACCTTACTAAGCACGCGACGCACGATCCAATCCAACAAGGTGCTCCAACTTTGTGAATCCCACCATCGGTTCAAGCTCCCATCAGTGTCAGAAGACTAAATCCCCGCTAGTTCAATCTAACATTTTATTTGGGTTTTTTTTTCCGCTAGTTCAATTTCAATAGTTGAAAAAATAATAATAAATCTTTAAGTACTCAAACATGTCTCTTTTAACAAAACATAGAAGATTTGCAATAATGGTTCTAGCAGAGAAATAATGAAGTTATGCAACAATCAATAAGTTCTTTAGAAGTAAATGTTATCATGTTAGATATGACATGATTACACAATATAAATATAACTTGACATAAAAAAGAACATAAACATAACGCAAATACATTATTTATATTTGAATTGGAAGCACGATTTTAACTATTAGCTTACATCTATTTTTTCAAGATCAATGAAGTTGTTTTTAGTATATAAAGACAACTGAATTCTCCCAACACCTTTATCTATTCATTCATTTTATGTACCAATTTTTTAATACAAATTATTGAAAGGCTTAAATTTGAAGTCTTTTGAATGAAAACAATATATTTTTCAAGCATTACAATAACATAAGCAAAAGCAATGAAAGCATTTAGGTGTGCAATTTGGTGGACAAGCATCCTTGCAATCGTCATCCGTGCTGCATTTAGCATTCGCCATCGGTACACCATCAAAGGGTAATGGCTCAGTCACTGGCAAGCAACTACATTTATTGGTTTTTAAGTCACAAAGGCCGAGATGATCACAGTTCAATTGACACTCTGAGTCATGAGTACATGCTTCCAAGTTTGATACACCTGCAAATTAAACAATAAATTTTCATCATTTATTTGTTTTATTTAATTTTTTTAATTAAATATTGATGCATATATATATAATATAAATCTAAAACAAATGAGATTTGAATCTCAACAATTACAACCTCTCCTTTTATCTTAAGATCGCAATATCTTTTGTACAAAAAAATCATATATATATGTATGTAATGATTAACTATCGAAGTAAAGAAATATGATATACACTAACCAAATGCCACGACCAAAACGATGAAAAAGAAGCAACACCAAAAGAAGCCATTGTTTGAAAGATGTTGAGAGATTAAATTTAGAGTCGATTATATTATGAAAATGAGTCGGTGATGCACAATTTATGAGATATATTGGACATTTTATAGCTGAATTTGTGGACCTTTTGAACCTAATATTAAATGATGCAATAAATAGTTGAGGATATACTTGCCAATTATGTAGCACAATAAAAATCTCAAATAGGAAAATACTAAATTTACAATTTAATTTACACAACTTATGGTATAATAAGGATAAGAACAAAAGAAAGATAGATAGAGTTACCATATAGAATAAATTTTTTGGAAGTTTTATTATTATAAATAAGGATAAATACCAAAATTATACATGACATATAATTTAATTTGCAATTGTATACAGGAAATTTGATGTTGTGCAATTTTAGATATGAAATTTTGATTTGATCCAATTCTTGTAAATTATTAACATAATTATTGATATAACATCATTTTATGTTGATATATTGCATGCATAAAATAATTATATTTATCCAATATAAAAATAATTGATGTATTTATTTTTAAAATGTGTATGATTTAAATCAAAATTAAAGTTTCAAATATACATTTGAACCACAATAAGAGTTTCACGTGTATAATTGCACCAAATTAAAGTTAATGTATATTAATGCACATTAAATCAAAGTTCATGTATAATTTTTAGATTTATCCCTTATAATAAGTGCAATACTTTCACAACTATAATATAAGTACAAATGTATGTTTAACCAACTATAATGTACAATCAAACTAGTACAAAGCATAATAGATGAAGAATCGAAAAGAAAAGAATTGAACAAAAGTTACACATATGGTACAATTGAAGACACATATTTCAATTATTTATCGTGGAACTCAAATCTGTGTTCTCAAAGCATCCATCATTTTAATATTTTTTTATAAATTGCAATAAATTGAAAATATTTTTTCTAAACAAAGACAATAAATTTTTTTTAAAAATTTCAATCAAATTATTAAGTTAGGATTTATAATTTAGTGAATACATCTTATATCCAAAAAATCATTGATGTTTCATTTTTGGGGAAACTACTAAAATAGTAATTTTTGTTTATCTCATGTTACATTTTAGTCATTTATATTTGAAATGTTAGGTTTTAGTCACTTACGTTATTGTGTTGTAACATTTTAGTCATTGAGCTGTTAGCTAACAGGACACGTTAAATCATCATTTTGAAAGAAAATCTTAGGTTAAATTCTAAAATTGGTCCCTATATTTTTTCATTTTGGGCTATTTATTTATTTTTATGTTCTTTTAACTTTCTTTTTTTTTCTTTATTTTTCATTTTCTTTATTTTTCATTCTCTTTTGCTTATCCCTCTGTTTTCCTCCCTTCTTCATTTATTTTAACGTAGTTTTTTTTATGTTTTCTATTGTTAAAACTAGTCCACAAGCTTGCCTCACTCGAAAAAAATTAAATTGTACAAAAAAATAAAAGTATAAGGATTAGTTTTAACAAATGACAAATATAGAAAAACTATGTTAAAAGAAATGGGGAAGGGAGGAAAACAGAAGGAGAAGTAAAAGAGAATGGAAAATAAAGATAAAAAAAGAAAGCTAAAAAAATAAAAGAAAAAACATTAAATTGCTTGAAATAAAAATAATATGGGGACCGATTATATAAATTAACCTAAAATTTTTGTTAGAAATGATGATTTAAAGTTCCATGTCAGGTTACCGTTATACCGTTAACGGCAATTAATGGCTCAGTGACTAAAATGTTACAACGCGATAACGTAAGTAACAAAAACGTAACATTTCAAACATAAGTGACTAAAATATAACCTGAAGTAAATAAAAATTACTATTTTAATAGTTTACCCGATTTAAAATTAATTTATTGTTAATTGTAATGACCCATTCTCAGTAAATCGGAATTGTGGTTTCGTAACCACAAATCCGAGCTAGAAATAAAATTTATTTTAATATTGTGGTATGGTCTATATTATGATAGGAAGGTTGCATGAAAATTTTGATAATAAAATTTTATTGATTATATGGTAAAATTTATTTAAATGGATTAAATAAAAAATACATTTCTGGGACTCCGTTCCGGTAAATCGGATTCGTAAATATTTATTATAAATATTTATGAAGTTAGTTGTGTGTCTAATTATGTTTTGACTAGGTGAATTTGATTTAATTAGAAGTAATTAGGAAAAAGGGATTAGATTGAAATAAGTGTGAAAGTTTAATTATAAATTAAAGAAAGTAAAAAGGACTAAATAGGTAAATATACCATTGTTATAAATTTAGGCGGTTTAACATTGAAAAATCTAAGATATTTTTTAGTTTAAAATATATATTATATTATATTTACTTAATTAATAAGCATGTTATTTTATTATATAATATAATATAATATTATATTATTATATATATAAAACAAAAGAAAGAATAGAAAGAATAAAGAAACAGAGGAGAAACAGGGGAGAAAGAAAGAAAGAAAAAAGTAAAGAAGAAATTTAGGGTTTTTAAGGTTCAATTTCAAATTGGTAAGTCAAATTAAGTTATTTTCTTGAAATTTTTGAGTTTTTATGATTCTAGAACAAAATACTATTAGGTATATGTTGAAATTTTGAAAGTTAGTAGAATTTTTTTATGTAGCTTACATTGAATTAGTGGATGAATTAGAGATTGAATTGATGGAAATTCAAACTAGGATTGGGAAAAGGATTAAATTGTGAAATAAGTTATAAGTTTAATGTAATGAGGACTAAATTGTAAGAAATTCGAAATTAGGGTTTATTAGTGAAATTTTGAGAATTAAGTTAAGTTATAAGTAGAATTTAAGTAAAAATAAGGTATAGATTGTGATAGAAATAGAAATAATTTTAGTTATGAATTAAATTGAAATACGAGCTAAGGTAAGAAATTATGAAATTATTATATCATATATGTTTATTTTTATTGAATAATATAGGAAAGTCATTTGATTGTTTTTTTTCTTTCTAATATATAAATGTTATATGTTTTATATGAAATTGAAGATAAAGAAAAGAAATGAGAGGACTTAATTGAAGAGAAAGGAAAAGAAAAGGCTAAGGAGTGAAGGAAGACATCGTTTCAACCTTTTTGTTGTAAGTACTACAAGATTATTTTTTAAAATTATTTTATTTAAATGCCTATATTATAGTATAGAATTATTTAGAAATAAAATAAAAGATTATGGAACTATGAAATTTGTAAAGAAAATTATAGATGGAAAATATAAGATGGTATATTGTTTAAACATTAAGTAAATATTGTGACAAAAGTATATATATGTGAAAATGGTGTGATAATTTTGAATTGTGAAATGTGCACTAAATTGTAATGATGGAGAAATGAGAAATCTTTTTCGAAATAATTCTATAAAGTATTTAAATCAATGAGTTTCAATTTTAATGCCCAAGTAGATGGAATTTAGAAATACCAGGATATCAGTGGCATGCCATTAAGAAACTTTAGCGCACTCTCTGATTATTAGCACGTTGGTGCTCTCTGATTATTAGCACGTTGGTGCTTTCTGATATTTAGCACATTGGTGCTCTTTGATGTTTAGCACATCTGGCTCTCTGTATAGCACTTTAGTGCTCTCTGTTCATTAGTGCATAATAATGCACCTCTGTATTTGTTTTGTATATCCGATGTGTTCTATAAAATCTACTTTGGGCTAAGATTATGATTTGTGGACAAAAGCGAATCATTAATGTGTTAAGGTAAGTTTTATGAAGTTTATATGTATGTAAATATGTAATAACAGAATGAGTTTGAAATATTTTATTTTTATCTGTTTATTCTTGTAGTGCTTACTAAGCCTTCACCGGCTTAACGCGTAGGTACAGTTTGACTCGAAGAGGTAAAGTCAGATTAGAAGATCTCTCATCTCATCACATCCTCAAGAGCTTCAAAAGTAGGTACCATATTTCAAATTAAAATAGCATGTACATAGGCAGTCAATTATGTTCCCATGTATTAAGAACTAAAATGTAAACTCTTGAACTTCTATCTATTTTGAGGTACTTGAAATATTTTGGTATATATATGAAATGAATTAATGAAACTATACGTATGTTTGCAAATATGGTTGGTAAGTTAAAATACTATGTATAAATGTTTTAATTAAACAATATCTAGCTATAATCGTTTTGACACCAAATGTAATAGTCTTATACCGGGTCTGTACGATTAGACCAGGTATAGGGTTGTTACATTAATTCGTTATAGGAATGCTCCACATTATTACTTTAACATCTAAATAAGTTTTAGAGATGAGATTGCATGAAACTGTAATTTCACGTCATCTCTATCCTTTCCAATGGGAGAATGACAAGTCAGATTTTACCTCTTGGTTTTCAGCCTTTTCCTCCTGAAAAAATTCAAATCCAACTAAAAATGCTAAAAATCAAGAGGAAAAATATGATTTGTCATTCTCCTATTAAAAAAGGAAAGAGATGACGTGAAATCACAGTTTCATACAACCCTTTCAAATAAATTTTATAATAACTTAATATATGAAGTTGCATACAGTTAGTGATGTTAGTTTATTGTCCAATTTCGGGTGAGTTTGGATGGGCGGTGCGTTTACCTGCGGTTAGTGTAAAAATAGCGGTGGCGGTGAGATTAGATACTGTAGCGATACTGTAGCGTGAGATAAAAAGTAAGCTAAACCCACCGCACCGCACCCAATTGCCCATCCAAACCCACTCTTCATTAGTTAATGATGACATGGATAGTTGGAAAAGTGGCATGTGCTCAAAAAGTTTAATATGTAAAATAATTTAAAAATTATAAAATCAGAATGCCCGTTTTTATTTTCGTCTATGTAATAATATTTTTTCAATTTTATCACTCAACTTTTAAGGTATTTTCATTTTAGTCACCTAAATATTAAATTATTAACCGCATATGATTGTATACTCCAATTGGTCATTTTCATTTTCGGCACCAATTTATTTTAAGTCTTGATCCGGGTAAAAAATATTAAGGATTAAAGTGAAAAAAGCGGTAGAAACTAAAATAATTTATTAAAAAATTTATCGTATTGTATTTGTTTGCCCCATTGCCGAAAGTTTTAATTTTTTTTCAAGATTGAAACTTTAAATTCCAAAACATCAAAATCAATTAAATAAATTGTTGAAATTTTTTTTATCTCTTGATAGTGTCAACCGACTTGTTATTATAATACTGAAATTAATTTATTTAATTTATTTAATCTCCTTCTAAAGTTTAAAATTTTATTTTATGTTTCCAAATTAAAATCAAATCAAAGAACTATCTTTAATAATTGTCTACAAAACCCAAGTTTCTTTTGATTATATGATCTTGAATCTTCCATGTTTAGCTAAAAACAAAGAAAAATGGGTTAATTAGGCAAAAATGCCATTTTTGAAAGTTAAAGAGGGAATTAGACATGGGAAATAGAATAATTTTGAAAAAGAAACAGAAATGGCCTCCTAGAAGCTTTTTCGTCCAATGGTCATTTTATCCGACTGTCAAAAAGTATAAAACAGTCAGTTAAGATTTCAAATGGCTAATTATATTTTTACCCTCCAATGGCTATTTCATTTTTTATATAAACCTTACTTATTTTCAAATTTAATCTCTCTATTTTTAAATTTAAAAATCTAGATCCAATTGTTCACACCATTAAATTCTTTTGCTCAATTCGTTGGAGTGACATTTTGAACGTTAAAAAAAAAACCTACACAGTAACCATGTAAAAAAAAACATTGCAATGAATGTGAATTTAACAGAATTTTGACGATGTTAACAACTCTTAAAAATTACATTGTCATTTTAATTGAAATATAGTTTTTGGGATAATCAATGACATTGAAAAAGTTGAGGTACCAAATTATGTCAAAAACTTAAAATATAAAAATTAAATCTTAAATGTGAGTGTAATATAGGAAATAGGAATCAAAAATTGAAATTTGACCATTATTATATAATTTATAAAAACTTAAAAAAACTTATCCAAACTCATCATGCCAAAATATTTTTAAAAAAATCTACGTCAAAAATTTAGTCAGAGTAGTCAACAATATTAACAATTTGGACTAAACATTATAAAAATAGGGATAAAATATTGTAGAATTTAAATATAAAGATTAAATCTTAATTTTAAGTATAGTATAAGAATCAAAAGTGATATTTGACCATTTTTGTATGTATGGCGTAGAAGACGGAAGGCCTAGACACGTGTCAAGGTAAAGGACCTTCCTTTATAAAGATCAAATATTAATTTTAGGCATAGTAGAGGAACCAAAAAATGGTATTTGACCATTTTCCTATGAAAAGGAAAAAAAAGAAAAAAGGAAGGCCAAACACGTGTCAAAGTTTGGAAACCTTTTATATTAGCATCATTCTCTTGCTTATTATTTATTTTTGTCAAATTATGAAGTGCAAATTTAAATGGTAAATCATACTCTAATATTATTTTTATAAATTTATTATTTTAATTTAAAAAGTTAGGTCCAATTATTACCATTGGTTAAAATTTTTTATAAGTTTTATTGATGTGATATTTTGAAATTAAAAAAATAATATTAAAAATGTTTATATGGATTTCTTTTTTAAAAACATTCATTCGAATGCATCATGATAAAATAATGTTTTTGTTAGAATATTGTTTCTAAGAAAATTGATGTCAACGTTTTTATTGAAATAAATAACAATAATAAATATTTAAACTAACTAATGATATTATGGCTCTTGGTAAGGTTTAAACCCTTACCCCTTATATTTGCATCTAAAGGTATATACACTGCCACCTAATCAAGTGGTATTATGGCTCCCCTCTAATAACCTATATGATATAGGTGTAGGGTTTAATACTCTAGCATAGGTAAATGACCACTGTTTCCTTTGGTAGGTGATCATGCACCACATATAGTTCGATTTAACGAGGCATTTCTACTTTATGACTCCATTGAATCTTCAAGTAGCCTCAGACATTCAAGTTTTTCATAGAGTTGGGAGATAAAATATTGGGTTGATCCAAAGACAATAACAACCTGTTGAGGGGTTTGGTTGGTTCAAACCCTTAGGTGTCATATAAAGGGGAGGGGTTCAAACCTTACTAAGCATGCGATGCACAATCCAATCCAACAATGTGCTCCTACTTTGTGAATCCCACCATCGGTTTAAACTCCCATTAGTGTCAGAAGACTAAATCCCCACTAGTTCAATCTAACATTTTATTTAGATTTTTGTTTTCCCGCTAGTTTAATTTCGATAGTTGAAAAAATAATAATAAATCTTTAAGTACTCAAACATGTCTCTTTTAACAAAACATATATAATTTGCAATAATGGTTCTAGTAGAGAATTAATAAAGTTATGCAATAATCAAGAAGTTTTCTAGAAGTAAATTTTATCATGTTAGATACGACATGGTTACACAATATAAATATAACTTGACATAACAAAGAACATAAACATTGTTGAATATTGGCAATATCCCACATTAGGAAAAGATAGAAAGGGAGGGGGTTTGGTTTGTTATATATAGAACCCCTCCCCCTTTGGTTGTATCATCCCAAAATCTTCTCCTTTGTAATATTTCTAGAGGAAATATTAATTTGGTAGTGTCCGAGGACGTAAGCTAAATTGGCCGAACCTCGTTAAAACTCTGGTATTTTATTTCTTATTTGTTTGCTTTTATTTAATAGCTTTATGTTGGTTATATTTATTTAGTTATTATTGCTATAAATATCTAAGTGAGTTCTGTCTAGTTGTTGGGTTTTAAGCGGGACCATTGTGACCCCTCCAATTTAACTGGGAATTTTCTTAGTATAATTGTTGGCATAATAATTATCTAAATATTTCTGATAATATTGTTATTAATATTATCGTCGCTTCCGCAACAATTGGTATCCGAGCCAAGGTTTTGTAGTATGCTCTGTGTTTGCAGCTTAGTCTGATCTTACACATCAGAAACATTTCCTAAAGCTTGTGGGTATTCTGCATTTGGTGGCTATTAAGTAGAAGCTATGGCAAAAATGACAGAAGAAAAACCATCGATATCAACAACTTCCACTTCGTACATTTTGCCGAGGATTGGAACTGCAAATACGAGATTTGTAGTGGAAATTTTTGATGGAACAGGTCATTTCGGCATGTGGCAAAGTGAGCTTCTAGATGCCCTCTTTCAACAGGGTCTAGATATTGCCATTGAGGAAGAAAAACCAGAAGGGGTTGATGATAAAGAATGGAAGACCATCAACCGATTGGCATGTGGTACAATTCGATCATGTCTTTCCAGAGAGCAGAAGTATACATTCAGTAAAGAGACTTCTGCAAGTAAATTGTGGAAAGCATTGGAGGAGAAATTTCTGAAGAAGAACAGTCAAAATAAGTTACATATGAAGAAAAGACTGTTTCGTTTCAGTTATGTTCCTGGTACCACGATGAACGAGCACATTACCAATTTTAATCAGCTGGTGGCTGATTTGTTGAATTTGGATGTGACTTTTGAAGACGAAGACTTGGCGTTAATGTTGTTGGGATCGCTTCCTGAGGAGTTTGAGTACCTTGAAACTACTCTACTTCATGGAAAATTGGAAGTAACTTTCAATGAAGTAACTGCTGCATTGTATAGCTATGAACTACGCCGAAAGGATAAGTTGAAAGGTTCAGGTGAAGCAGCAGTGGAAGCATTGGTAACAAGAGGTCGTCAGCAAAGTCAGTCTAAGGGGAAGAGAAGAAAGTCCAAAGGTCGAGCTGTTGCCAAAGATGAATGTTCTTTTTGCAAAGAAAAAGGACATTGGAAGAAAGATTGTCCAAAATTGAAGAAAAAAGGGAAGACTCCGCAAGATGCAAATGTTGCAGAATGCAATAGTGAAGCAGAGTCAGACTTTTCTCTTAGTATGACATCTTCAACATTATATGCAGATGAGTGGATCATGGATTCTGGTTGTTCCTATCATATGTGTCCCATTCGGGAATGGTTCTTTGAATTTCAAAAACTAGATGAAGGGGTTGTTTACATGGGTAATGATAACACATGTAAAATAGCCGGGATAGGTTCAATTAAACTGAGGAGTCATGATGGATCTACTAAAATTTTGCGGGATGTACGATATGTCCCAAAGTTGAAAAAGAATCTCATCTCTTTGGGGTCGTTAGAATCTAAAGGCCTAGTTGTGACAATACGAGATGGAGTTCTTAAAGCAACTTCAGGAGCATTGGTGATGTTGAAAGGCATAAGAAAGAACAATCTGTATTACTACCAAGGTAGTACAGTGGTCGGGACAACAGCAGCAGCAATTACGAGTACCAAGAAGGACGCTGAGGCAACACAGCTGTGGCATATGCGTTTGGGCCATGCTGGTGAAAAATCCTTGCAAACTCTAGCCAAGCAAGGATTATTGAAAGGTACAAAGACTTGCAAACTTGAATTTTGCGAGCATTGTGTTCTGGGAAAACAACGAAGGGTGAAATTTGGCACTGGGATTCACAATACTAAAGGTATTCTGGATTATGTGCATTCTGATGTATGGGGACCGTCCAAGACTCCATCACTTGGAGGAAGACGTTATTTTGTCACCTTTATTGATGATTTTTCCAGACGAGTTTGGGTGTTTCCTATGAAGAACAAAGATGAGGTGCTTGAAGTTTTCCTTAAGTGGAAAACTAAAGTTGAAAATCAGACAGGAAGGAAGATTAAGGTTCTCCGATCAGACAACGGTGGAGAATATAAAAGCGATCCTTTCCTGAAGATATGCCAAGATTGTGGCATAGTAAGGCACTTCACCGTAGGTGGAACACCGCAACAGAATGGGGTGGCAGAGCGTATGAATCGAACGCTTGTGGAGAAAGTTCGATGTATGTTATCTAATGCTGGATTAGATAGAAAGTTTTGGACTGAGGCTGTGACGTACGCTCAACATCTCATCAATCATTTGCCATCATCTGCTATAAATGGCAAGACTCCTTTGGAGAAATGGTATGGAAAACCTGCTACTGATTATGACACCTTGCGCATTTTTGGTTCTATTGCATATTATCATGTGAAAGAATCAAAGTTAGATCCAAGAGCAAAGAAGGCTCTATTCATGGGCTTCAATGCTGGTGTTAAGGGATATCGTTTGTGGTGTCTAGAGGCAAAGAAGACGATAATCAGTAGGGATGTTACCTTTCATGAATCTGCCATGTTGAATAAGGTAAATCCAGAAGGAGTGAGTAGTACTTCGCAGCAGGTGGAGTGTACTCCGCAGCAGGTGGAGTTTGAGCAGAGTGTGGTAATTCCAGCAGAAGGTACCACTAGTGATTCTTCATTGGCAGATGCAGAGTCAGATGAGGAAGAGGTTTCTACCCAAGAACCTCAACAGCAATCAGAGCCAATTGCAGTCAGAAGGCAGAGACGAGAAATTCAGAAACCAGCTCGTTTCACTGACATGGTAGCTTATGCACTTCCAGTTGTTGATAATATTCCATCCACTTACACCGAAGCCATTCAGAGTTTAGAGAATAATAGATGGATAGGTGCAATGGAAGAGGAAATGCAATCTCTAGAGAAAAACAAGACGTGGAAGTTGGCACAACTACCAAAAGGGAAGAAGGCGATTGGTTGCAAATGGGTATTTGCAAAGAAAGAAGGATTTCCCGACAAAGAAGATGTTCGTTACAAGGCAAGGTTAGTGGCTAAAGGCTACGCTCAGAAGGAGGGAATTGACTATAATGAGGTATTTTCTCCAGTTGTTAAACATTCCTCCATTAGAATTTTGTTGGCCTTGGTAGCGCAGTTGAATTTGGAGCTAGCTCAACTTGATGTGAAGACCGCGTTTCTACACGGTGATTTGAAGGAGGAAATCTATATGACTCAGCCAGATGGATACAGGGTTGCTGGTAAAGAAAATTGGGTGTGTAAACTTAGCAAATCGTTGTACGGATTGAAACAATCTCCGAGACAATGGTACAAACGATTTGACAGGTTCATGAAGGACCAGAAGTACAAAAGAAGCAAATACGATCATTGTGTGTATTTGCGCAAGCTTCAAGATAATTCCTACATCTACTTACTCTTGTATGTTGATGATATGCTGATTGCAGCAAAGAGCCAAATGGAGATTGATAGACTGAAGGCTCAGTTGAGTAAAGAGTTTGAGATGAAGGATTTAGGGGAAGCTAAGAAGATTCTCGGCATGGAAATAACTCGGGATAGAAAGAGGGGCAAACTTTGGCTGTCACAAAAACAGTATTTGGAGAAGGTACTACAACGTTTCGGTATGTCTGAAGGTACAAAACCTGTAAGTACCCCACTTGCTCCTCATTTTAAACTAAGTAACCAGTTATCTCCAACGACTAAGGAAGAACAAGAGTACATGGCAAAAGTCCCATATGCAAATGCAGTTGGAAGCTTGATGTATGCAATGGTATGTACGAGACCAGATATTTCACAGGCTGTTAGTGTTGTTAGCAGGTTCATGCATGATCCGGGCAGGGGTCATTGGCAAGCTGTGAAATGGATTCTGCGGTATCTCCAAAATACCATAGATGTCGGATTGGCATTCGAGCAGGATGAATCATTTGGTCAATGCATAGTTGGATATTGTGATTCTAATTATGCAGGTGATTTGGATAAGCGACGGTCTACAACTGGCTATTTGTTTACTTTAGCGAAAGCGCCAGTTAGTTGGAAATCTACCTTACAGTCCACGGTGGCTTTGTCTACAACAGAGGCAGAGTATATGGCAATTACAGAGGCTGTGAAGGAAGCAATTTGGCTTCATGGATTGCTTAAAGACTTGGAAGTTGGTCAGAAACAACTTAAGGTGTATTCTGACAGTCAGAGTGCTATTCATTTAGCAAAGAATCAAGTTTTTCATGCACGAACGAAGCACATAGACGTTCGCTATCACTTTGTGCGGGAAATTCTCGAAGAAGAGGAGATACTTCTCCAAAAGATTCACACTACGGAGAATCCTGCAGATATGCTGACTAAAGTGGTTACAAGGGCCAAGTTTGAACATTGTTTAGACTTGATCAATGTCCGACACATTTGATATGGCGTCGTTGGCGCAAATTTGAAGACACTATTGAAGTTTGTGTTATGAGAAGATGTTCGAAGATGTGGAATATCGCCAAGGTGGAGATTTGTTGAATATTGGCAATATCCCACATTAGGAAAAGATAGAAAGGGAGGGGGTTTGGTTTGTTATATATAGAACCCCTCCCCCTTTGGTTGTATCATCCCAAAATCTTCTCCTTTGTAATATTTCTAGAGGAAATATTAATTTGGTAGTGTCCGAGGACGTAAGCTAAATTGGCCGAACCTCGTTAAAACTCTGGTATTTTATTTCTTATTTGTTTGCTTTTATTTAATAGCTTTATGTTGGTTATATTTATTTAGTTATTATTGCTATAAATATCTAAGTGAGTTCTGTCTAGTTGTTGGGTTTTAAGCGGGACCATTGTGACCCCTCCAATTTAACTGGGAATTTTCTTAGTATAATTGTTGGCATAATAATTATCTAAATATTTCTGATAATATTGTTATTAATATTATCGTCGCTTCCGCAACAAACATAACACAAATACATTATTATATTTGGATTAGAAGCATGATTTTAACTATTAGCTTACATCTATTTTTTCAAGATCAATAAAGTCGTTTTTAATATAATAAAGACAATTTAATTCTCTCAACATCTTTATCTATTCATTCATTTTATGTACCAATCTTTTAGTACAGATTATTGAAAGGCTAAATCTGAAGTCCTTTGAACCAAAACAATATATTTTTCAAGCACTACAATAGCATACACAAAAGAAATGTAAACAGTAAGGTTTGCAAGTTGGTGGACAAGCCTTTATGCAATCTGTATCTGTGTAGCATTTAGCATTCACCATCGGTACACCATCAAAGGGTAATGGCTCAGACACCGGCAAGCAACTACATTTATTGGTTTTTAAGTCACAAAGACCGAGATGATCACAGTTCAGTTGACACTCCGAGTCATGAGTACATGCTTTCGAGTTTGATACACCTACAAATTAAACAATAAATTTTCATCATTTATTGGTTTTATTTAATTTTTTTAATTAGATATTGATGCATATATTTAATATGAATCTAAGACAAATGAGATTTGAATCTCAACAATTGTAGCCTCTCCTTTTATCTTAAGATCGCAATATCTTTTGTACAACAAAAATCATATATATATGTATGTAATGATTAAATATCGAAGTAAAGAAATATTATATACACTAACCAAATGCCACGATCAAAACAATGAAAAAAGAAGCAACACCAAAAGAAGCCATTGTTTGAAAGCTATTGAGAGATGAAATTTAGAGTCGATTATATTATGAAAATGAACCGGTGATGCACAATTTATGAGATATATTGGACATTTTATAGCTGAATTTGTGGACCCTTTTGAACCTAATATTAAATTATGCAATAACTAGTTGATGATATACTTGCTAATTATGTAACACAATAAAAATCTCAAATAGGAAAATAATAAATTTACAATTTAATTTACACATAACTTATGGTATAATAAGGATAAGAACAAAAGTAAGATAAATAGAGTTACCATATATAATTTTTTTTGGAAGTTTCATTATTATAAATAAGGATAAATACCAAAATTATACATGACATATAATTTAATTTGCAATTGTATACATGAAATTTGATTTTGTGCAATTTTATACATGAAATTTTGATTTGATCCAATTCTTGTAAATTATTAACATAATTATTGATATAACATCATTTTATGTTTATATATTGCATGCATGAAATAATTATATTTATCCAATATAAAAATAATTGATGTATTTATTTTTTAAAATGTGTATGATTTAAATCAAAATTAGAGTTTCAAGTAAGCATTTGAACCACAATTAGAGTTTTATGTGTATAATTGCATCAAATTAAAGTTCATGTATATAATTGCACACTAAATCAAAGTTCATGTATAATTTTGAGATTTATCCCTTATGATAAATACAATACTTTTACATATATAATATAAGTACAAATATATGTTTAACCAACTATAATGTAAAATCAAGCTAGTACAAAGCACAACAAATGAAGAATCGAAAAGAACTAAACAAAATTTACACATATTATACACACATGGTGCAATTGAAGAGACATATTTCAATAATTTCCTTTGGAACTCGAATTTGAGTACTCAAAGCATCCACCATATTAATAATTTTTTATAATTTACAATAAATTGAAAATAATTTTCTAAACAAAGACAATATATATTTTTAATTTAAGTCAAATTATTAAGTTAGGATTTATAACTTAGTGAATATATCTTATATCAAAAAATCATTGATGTTTTATTTTTGGGTAAACTACTAAAGTAGTCACTTTTGTTTACCTCATGTTACATTTTAGTCGCTTATGTTTGATACATTTTAGTCACTTACGTTATCACGTTGTAATATTCTAGTCATTGAGTCATTAATTTCTGTTAACAGTGTAACGGTAAGCTGACATGGCATGTTAAATCATCATTTCAAATAAAAAATTTAGATTGTTTTATACAATTGGTCACCATATTTTTTTGTTTTAAGCAATTTTATTTTTTGTTCTTTTAACTTTTCTTTTATTTTTTATTTTCTATTCTCTTTTGCTTCTTCCTTTATTTTCTTTCCTTCTTCATTCCTTTTAACGTAGTTTTTCTATGTTTATCATTTGTTAAAACTAATCCCTATATTTTTTTTGAACAATTTAATTTTTTTGAGTGAGACAAGCTTGTGAACTAGTTTTAATAAATGAAAAACATAAAAAATTACGTTAAAAGAAATGAAGAAGGGAGGAAAACAGAAGGAGAAACAGAAGAGAATAGAAAATAAAGAAAAAAGTTAAAGGAATATAAAAGAAAAAAAATTAAATTGCTCAAAATAATATATATATATATATATATAGGGACCAATTATAGAATTTAACCTAAAATTTTCATTTGAAATGATGATTTAATTTGCCACGTCAGTTTGCTATTACACCGTTAACGGTAATTAACGGCTCAGTGACTAAAATGTTACAACACGATAATATAAGTTACCAAAATGTAATCTGAGTCAAACAAAAGTAACTATTTTGATAATTTATCTTTATTTTTTTATAAATTTAAAATGTTTAATTAAGATTTTCTTTTATAAGTAGATATGCTTCGCATATGCCCATGAATAATGATTTAATTTTTAATAATATTTTCAAGAAAAAAAAAAGAAGAGACGAGTAGAAGCTGAATGCCTTGGAATTTTTTTTCTATTTTACGGGTTTATTTTTCATTCTTTGAATTTTATGTACTCCTAAAAAGTTATTTTATTATGATTTTCATTTTTTAAAAATTATTTTATATAATACACTTTTTGTGCAACTCCACATACATCAGTCAATGGACTACAATTTATATTTTCAATAAGCATAATATTAATGTCGCAAAGAGAACGGTAATATAAATGCATGGATAATTGAAGGGTCAACTACTTGAGATTCACGTGCTTGGGATCGTGAATTTCGTGGGATCGTGAATTTCGTGGTGGGATGGAACCAACTTGTTTTTTTTCTTTGGGTTTAATTTTAATTTTCATCTCTCTACTTTTTTTAAAAAAATAAAAATAAAAATTAACGAAAAATAATTGTAAAAACTTGTTTAATTTTTATAATATAGGACGAATAAATTTTAATAAATTAAAGTAAAAATAATATGAAATTTACAACTATATTTTTTAATAGTAAATTATATTATTAGTCATCAAATTATGGGTAAGTTTTTGTTTTGGTCATTAAACTATTCAAAAGTTTTTATTTAAGTAATTGGGTTGTTGAAATCGATACTATATGACTTTCTCTATTCGCATTATCTGCGCTAATCGAAAGCTTACTTTCCTTCTTTTTTACAGTTTAATTTTTTTTTATGAAATAGATTTGAACATCAGAAATCTGCAAACAAAAATTTAAACAATTTTTTTCTCTGATCTCTGATATTGATTGTCAGATCAATTTGAATATAAGATATGTTCTTTTATTCGCCGATGGGTACTAATCCACCGTACCGATCGTCGAATTATCGCTTGGAACTCATTATGGAACATTTTAAAAAAAAACTTTAACAGTCCAATGACTCAAATAAAATTTTTTGAATATTTTAATGACTTAAATAAAAAATTTTAAATAATTCAATAACTAAATTATTATTTTAATTAAATAAGCAAAACGAATACATAGCCGTAATTTAATTTAATGATTAATGATATAGATTAACCCTTTGTTAATATCTTAAAAAAAAAAAGAGGAAAGGAAATTTAAGAGTTAAGGCCTTCCTAGATGTGCCAATCTGAGAGAGACACGTGTGAATTAAATAGGTATTGAGAGCCGGAATATCTTTAAACCAACGATAATAGATTCCTAATATATGTAGTTGTCTTGTGCCGTGACCGTGCCATTTGTAACTTTGAAGTTAAGCCCTTCTACTATGTCCTAATTCAAAAGTTGGACTCCTTATATTTGAATGTTTATCTTTTGCTCCTTATTTATTTTGGTGAATTATAAGAGAAGGGTAGAATCTTAATAATAAGGTAATTCGAATTCAAGTCACACTTGGAATGTTGAACACCCTAAACATCACGCCAACATATAAAATTCCTCTTTTTTTTCTTTTCTTTTCTCTTTAATGTCAAATTTTCAAAATTTTGGGCGAAATAAGGAAATAAATCTAATTCCTAATACAACTTTCCATGAAAACCAAATTTTACTTTAAGATGGAATTCAAGTGATTTTTTTTCTCTTTTACCCCTTAATTTTAGGTTTTATTTCATTAAGAAACCTACCCCAATTATTTTACAAAACCCCAAACGTATAGAAATTTTAACAGTCTAGTAATTAAAATGAAAACTATCAAATAATTTAATGCTTATTTTGTAATATTTTGAAGTTGAGTAATTAAATATAAATTTACTAATAGTTTAGTGACCTTCCGTGTAGTTTAACCATTTTATTTTCATGTCTAAAAACCAGATGCTCAAACAATGTTTTTGTCATGTTTCTAATTCTTTTTTTTTTAATTACAGCATAAAATCTTCAGATAACCCACAATTCACTTATTTTTTTCTGAAAATCCTTGCGAACAGCTCCCACCCACCAATTTTTCTTCTCCAGACCTTTCCATTAATCTATTTTCAATTCTCTCTTTTAAGTCCAAAAAAGTCCAAATCACTGCTTAAGCCTATTTTGGACTTCAATTTTTAAGTTCTCTTTAAACAAGAAACCCATCTTCAGCAAAGGTAGCTAGCTGTTTTTCAAGTTAGATTTTTTGCAAATTTTTTGGTTTAAAACTTGCATGCTGTGTTAATGATCACACTAATGACAAAGTTGTAACTTTAATGTTGTCTGGTTGATAAAAAGGATTCTTTTTCTTTTTAGATGAAACCTTTGATTCTTTTGAGCCGAACAGTCTTGTATGTCTTTAAATATTGAATTCGGGGTTAAAAGAAATTTTGGGATAATTTCTGTGTTATCTTTTTTTCAGCCATAAAAATTGGGTGGCGGTTTGATTAACTGAGTTTTGTATGTTTGGGCAGTAAAAGGTGAAGGGCTTTGTGCTGTGTGGAAATGGCGACTGGAGCTGTACCAGCTTCTTTTCCAGGCTTGAAAAGCAAGGACCCAGGCTTAGGATTTGCTAAAAGTACGGATTTTGTGAGGATATGTGATTTGAGAAGGACCAAGACTGGTAGAACAAGAATCTCTGTGATTCGGAATCAGAATCCCAGTCAGGATACTGCTCAACTTCAGCCTGCATCTGAAGGGAGCCCTTTGTTAGGTATAAATATAAAATTCAAAGACAAGACAAGACAAGAAATTAAATTAAATTTTGGTTTGTGAACACTATTTCCTGAATTTTGTGTTGATCTTTACCTGAATTGATGTGAAAAAAACTTAGTTGAAAGAGGGCCTTTTTCCCCATGATGAACTGTGTTCATTTCTCTTGTGCTATTTAGATATGTTCCAAATGCCAAAATTTAAGTTTCACTTAATAATTAAGCTAAGTACTCAATTCAACTTGGTGTTTTTCTCTGATTAATTAATTTTTTATTTTAGTTCCGAGGCAAAAGTATTGTGAATCCATGCACAAAACTGTGAGGAGAAAAACTAGGACGGTAATGGTCGGAAATGTGACTCTTGGTAGCGAGCATCCAATAAGGATTCAAACAATGACTACGACCGACACTAAGGATGTGGCTGGGACAGTTGAACAGGTATCAACTTCTCCCATCTGCGCTTAAACCTTTTTCTTTTCTTTTCAAATAATGGGGTTTGGGATCTCTTTTCACTGATTGTCCGGTCATAAGGATTGACAACGTATATGAATATCCGATGATGTTTGATGTGTAGAATGCGAGCTCTTGTTTTCCACCTTATGGTGTCCTGAGGTTTATGAATTAGTCTTATGAAATTAACTACTGTCGTCTTTTTAATAGGTGATGAGAATAGCAGACAAGGGAGCGGATATTGTCCGGATAACTGTTCAAGGGAAGAAAGAGGCAGATGCATGTTTTGAAATAAAAAACTCTCTAGTACAGAAGAAGTAAGTCTGGTTCTTTATAAGAATTATTTGTCACTTGTTGAAGTTTCAGTCTCATATGTTATATGGAAATTATTACAGTCATTGACTTATTATTCGTATTCGTGCAGTTATGATATACCTCTGGTGGCAGATATTCATTTTGCTCCTTCAGTTGCATTAAGAGTTGCCGAGTGCTTCGATAAAATTCGAGTCAACCCTGGAAATTTTGGTAAGTGATTTGATGTACGTTCATTTTGTTTTTAGATTTTGATTTTTGCTATTTTAAATAAAAAATGTGGTAAATTGCAGCTGATAGACGGGCCCAGTTTGAGCAGATAGAATATACAAATGAGGAGTATCAGAAAGAACTTGAGCATATTGAGGAGGTCAGACCACTCTTCTTTTAGAGTTCAATCATGCATCGTCCACTATCTAGTAGATTCTAGTGAAACTTTTAGAAAATAAACCATCGATTGACTAACATCTAATATCGAAGCAGTGAATCTTTTTTTTAGCATGTATCAGTTTCACTATACATATTGAACCCCCCTCTGCCAACCCCCATGAACTACAACAGGTTTTTATTCCGTTGGTTGAAAAATGTAAGAAGTACGGAAGTGCGATGCGTATTGGGACCAACCATGGGAGTCTTTCTGACCGTATAATGAGCTACTATGGGGATTCTCCTAGGGGAATGGTGAACATTTATCTTATCTCTTACTGCCTGACAGTTTCAAGTGTGTTTTCTCTTCCTATGTATCCAATTAATTGGTGTTCCTCAACAGGTTGAATCTGCATTCGAGTTTGCTAGGATATGTAGAAAGTTGGACTACCATAACTTTGTCTTTTCAATGAAAGCAAGCAATCCAGTTGTCATGGTCCAGGCATACCGCCTCCTTGTTGCTGAAATGTACGTTCATGGCTGGGATTATCCATTACACTTGGGAGTCACTGAAGCTGGAGAAGGTGAAGATGGAAGGATGAAATCCGCGATTGGCATTGGGACCCTCCTTCAGGTACCTCCACTAGTATATATATAGCATAATCAACAAAAGCAATTACCATTTAAAGTTTTCATGCTATGGTGATCTTGAAATTGTATTCAACAACTCTGTGGCTGATTTGTTGATATTATGATCTTATACTTGCAGGATGGTTTAGGTGACACAATCAGGGTTTCACTCACCGAGCCACCCGAGGAAGAGATAGATCCGTGCAGAAGGATGGCTGACCTTGGTATGAAAGCTGCCGAACTCCAGCAAGGGGTGGTAGGATTTGACAACTTCAATTAATTAGACATGATGTTTTTATCACTTTAAATACTCTTATTTTGAGAACCTTCCTCACTTGAAATTCCATCAGGCACCATTTGAGGAAAAGCACAGACATTACTTTGATTTCCAGCGTCGATCTGGTCAATTGCCAACACAAAAGGAGGTTAGCCATAAATGTCTCGGTAACACCGTGTTAGCTAACCCTGTGCCCTGAACTGTTCTGAATGAAGAATTTATTTCTTTATAGGGCGAAGAGGTGGACTTTAGAGGTGTCCTGCATCGTGATGGCTCGGTTCTTATGTCTGTTTCCCTTGATCAGTTGAAGGTAACATAGTCTCACTAGCTTCCTTAATTGTGACAGGGAGAAATCCATTAATTCCTTTTCCCCCTCTGCAGGCACCGGAACTCTTATATAAGTCACTTGCAGCAAAGCTGGTCGTAGGCATGCCATTTAAGGTCTACTCTTGATCCATGTACTCTATAAGATTGGCTACGCTATGTGGGCTTTTATCATGATTGAGTTGCCATATGTTGATGCAGGACTTGGCAACAGTAGACTCAATCATACTGCGGGAGCTTCCACCAGTAGATGACGCTGATGCTGTAAGAATCCGTCTTTTCGTCCTTTCTCTCACTATCTCTCTAGTCTTCACGAAAATTTGGAAATAACAGACACTATTTATTGTACTATAACCAGCGGCTGGCTCTTAAAAGGTTGATAGACATAAGCATGGGTGTCATTACACCTTTATCGGAACAGCTAACAAAGCCATTGCCAAATGCTATGGCTCTAGTAAACCTTAAGGAATTATCAACTGGAGCTTACAAGCTTTTGCCCGAAGGTGCGTCTGCTTATTTTTAATATTGAGTTCTAAGCATACAGATGGTTATCCACGTTTATTCTTTTTTGCTCCTATGATATCAGTTTATTTACCTTGCAGGTACACGCTTGGTTGTATCTGTACGTGGTGACGAGCCCTATGAAGAGCTGGAAATCCTGAAAGACATTGATGCTACAATGCTTCTTCATAATATACCTTTTGATGAAGAAAAGATTGGTCGAGTGCATGCAGCAAGGAGGTAATTTGTTCAATTACTTGACCTGCATATTTGTTAAGATTAGTGCTATTTTGGTTATGCTTGACTTGTTTTAGCCTTTCCCTTTACTTTTTTATGGTTTTGCCACACATTGGGTTCCAGATATTTGAACAGTATGCTTCCGCAGGTTATTTGAGTATCTATCGGAGAACAGTCTTGATTTCCCTGTAATCCATCATATTCAGTTTCCAAATGGGACTCACAGGTAACTAAAAACCCATAGGGTTTGTTGACTGAGGTACAAGGTATTAATAGTTTTGGTTTATAATGGCTTTTTCTTGACATGCAGGGATGACTTAGTCATTAATGCTGGCACCAATGCTGGAGCCCTTCTGGTGGATGGACTCGGAGATGGTATATTGTTGGAAGCACCAGACCAAGATTTTGATTTCCTCAGAAACACTTCTTTCAACTTACTCCAGGGCTGTAGAATGAGGAATACCAAGACGGTATGAATCTTATCTTTGAGTCGAAAAACATGACAATCTTCAGATCTATATCTAATATATGCGAGTTCTGTTTGTAGGAGTATGTTTCATGCCCATCTTGCGGCAGAACATTGTTTGACCTTCAAGAAATAAGTGCACAAATACGAGAAAAGACGTCACACTTGCCTGGTGTTTCGGTAATATAACTTGTCCTTAGTGATCCAGTCCGACATCGAATAACAGTTGAGTTCGTCATTGATTTGTTTTAAACAGACATTGAATAATGAAAATTCTTTTTCGTTGTCAGATTGCAATTATGGGTTGCATCGTTAATGGTCCGGGGGAAATGGCTGATGCAGATTTCGGATATGTTGGTGGTGCTCCAGGAAAAATCGACCTCTATGTAGGCAAGGTACTAGAGCATTTCATGCCTTTCTAATTCATGACAGCTCGGGAAAATAACATGAACACAAAATGAATGCATGCATGGATTATGATATATGCTCTGAACTTATGGATTCTCTTTCAGACTGTTGTGAAGCGTGGGATCGCGATGGAGCATGCAACCGATGCTCTGATCCAACTAATAAAAGATCATGGGCGATGGGTAGATCCTCCTGCTGAAGAATAAGTTTAGGAGGTTATAGCCTGTGGATCGAAGAAGCATGGGTCAAGGGGGAATCTCATTCCTATCTTCGAACCACATATAGTAAATAATAGCGGTTGAAGATCGTGTGGGCAAAAATGATTGCCTCATTGCAGGCTGCACAAATTCGTATGCAATGTTTTGTAAAACATATAAATGTTTCGAATTGTAAACGTGACTTTTGACAGAAAAAAAAAATATATATATATATATAAAGTATTCTGTGTTATTCATATAGAAATTTGTTACATGACATGAATAAATAATTTGAAAATTAAGATAATTAAAAATGAAACAAAGAAGGCTTGAAAGAGAGCTGCAATTGCATTGCTTTAAAGCATTTTTTTCATCAACCTCCTCCCTCCTCTTCTTTCATTCGGCTGGCCGGCATGCATGGACCTTGGTGCTGATCATTAGCCCTTCTCCTCCTATCCTCTCCTTTGCTGGGACTTGCTTTCTATTCATTAGCCTTCTATTGTTTTCCGGCATGAGGAAGTCCCTTCTTTCGGAAAAATAAAAGTTCTCTGAGACTTATTGATGACTTACTTTTCTCGAGTTTGTGGTGGTTTGCTACACTTAGCCAAAAGGTTGTATGATGCGGGCTGATTCCAGAAAATTAGAGAAACAGAGAGAAAAGAGAAGAATGAAGGTTGTATTTCACTGATAACCAATTCCATAACCCCTTTACACCCCATCAGCAACTTTTAAGGATCCATAAATGTTTTTTAAAATTAGATTTTTTTTATATTTTTATTCTTGATTAGTAATGAGTTGACTTGACAATCATTTTCTTTTCGTAATGAATTAATCTTATAATAGAATTGAAATTCAGTTAGGGTAGCTGTTACTTACAGGTGTACACAATGGAACACACTGTTCACTAAGACAAACTCTCTCCAATATGCACTATTTAAGGGCATGAAATTTATTGTTTTCAATCATGGTACTTCTGTTGGATTGATTCCATGATTAAGTAAATTGCGAATTATTGGAATGATACTTCTGGATATAATTGCAATTACTTGAACTTAATTGTATATGTTCAATTGGTCCCTCCACTAGTTCAACAAAAGCTCGGTCTGACTGCATTTGGATCAAAATAAAGAAATAATTTAATTGAGTCGATGTATTCGATGTGAAATTAAATTAAGCTGTTGTGAAAATTGTTCAACTAGAGAATTAATTTAGAAAATTTAAATATTTTTGGATAAATTAATTTTAATCAAGTAAAATTAAATTAAACAAAATTAATTAATATTAATATGATATTTTTGGTGATTTTCAAGTCAAACAATTGGTTTAATGGGTAATTGAACTTAAAAACTGAGATCGAGACCTGAAAATGATCGAACTGGGCTTGGTATGTGAAACCGAGCCGACAGTCCAACCGGTGGTAGGACCAGACCGGTTGAGCTGTCATTGGCTCGAACCAAACCAGATCGGGGTGCCGTAAGGGTGTCGCATCTGCGATGGCACCACTGAACACGACTATATCAGCTACAACGTTGGTGGTATTCCAGTGGCCGACGAGTGGTCCTTCAACGGTTGAGTAGTGGAAGAATCACTCCTATTAAAAATCTACCGGATAATTTAATTTCAAATTAACTATTTCAAAAATAATATTATTTTAATAAACTTATTATTAAATTTAATTTAATACTTATTTGATAATATTTATTAATTTAATATTAAAGTGATTATATTAATATTAAATTTAATTTAATAATTATCTTATGCATAAATAATCTATTAATTTAATAGATTTAATATTAAATTTAATATAATAAATATTATATTAATTTAATATCTTTTCGTAAAAACAGCCTATTCCTGTAAAATTTCCAAAAACCAACCTGATAATTATTTTAATTTTTTGACATTTTTGAGTAAATTAATTATTATTAAGGACGGTAACGTATAACAGAAATAAAATTCAGTTAGGCTAGTTGTTACTTACAACTGTACAGAGTGGAACGCAGCGTTTCACTAAGAACAACTTACTCCCTTCAATCCACATCGTTTTATTATACTAAGAAAAACACTAAAACTCCCCGTTTCGATAACGGTAAAAACGACCCATAACATTTTATTAATCTACAGGCTCCATTAGTTTCAACAGAAACAACAATGCCATCATTCTCGGATTCGACACACAAACTCCTGGAGTTTCGATTTGGTGGTTGATGCCCTGATGTAACTTGTGTTCTGATGTTCATGTTTTTACCTGTGTTTTTCTAACAGTAAGTTCAGGTCAAATGTCTTCTCTGCTCTTACCTGACTTTCAGTCATGCAATCGTACCCTATTTTTAAGATGGATTTTTTATTTTATTTTATTTTATACTAAAACAAACAGTAAAGCTTTATATATATATATTAATGAATCTTCTATTTAGAGGAAAAAGAGAGAGAGGGAGCTGTAATTTAATGAACAAAAAAAGGAAAGCTGCAATTTGGAAGACAATTTCTTCATTGGACCCATCCCCTCGTTGATGGCAAAGATACGTTAATCTCTTTCAATCATGTGCAAGGTGGGCCACGAGCAATTAACTTTAGCCCCTCCTAGTCCTCGCTCACACATTATAGACAAAAGTATGTACGTATGATTCAAGCAAAAGATTAACATGAGACAGTTGTCATAAACAAAAGTTTAACTTTCTCGTGCTAAAAGAAAGTTGAAAAACAATTGGGAAAATAAGTTGAAATAATGATAGCCTAATATCCCAACCCAGAACTCGGAATTATAGGAATGGAAAATTTCCATCAAATAAAAGAAATGAGAAAGGAATTTCATAAATGTATTATAAAATTAAACATGGTTGACTAAGGGTGAGTTTAGATGGACGGTGCGTTTACTTGCAATTAGTGTAAAAATAGCGGTGACGGTGAAATTAGATATTGTAGCGATACTGTAGCTTGAAATAAAAAGTAAACTAAACGCAGTGCACCTCACCCAATCGCATCCAAACCTAACCTAAACCTAATACTTATTATAGTGCAGCGTAAACTGCTGAATACAACAATTCTATCTCATGCAGAAATAGTCTGAAAGAGTATAGAGAGAGAGAATGATAAGTTCTCAAATCGTTAACTAAACAGAATAAGTAGTAACAAATTTGATTATTTGAATATAACCTCTTCTGATCTTGTTTGTTTTAATATGTATTATCACGAACTTATCTTCTTCTTCTTCAGAGAAGTTCTGCCCTGGCGGCGTATCCATACTGAGATCTCCTGATGTTATCTCGTCTCTTCTTGTAAACCAATCCACCGACGACAACCAAGCACGCTGCTATCAACACCCCCACAACGATTCCCGCCTTTTTTCCTGCGCTCATTCCTCCGCCACCACTGGCGTTCTTTACGTCCGGATTAACGTTGTTGTGGCCGATATTGCTGTAAGGAGAAGGAGAACTCGCTTGTACCGGATCTGAAGGAGACGACGCCGGAGCAGGCGACTGTGTACCGGGTGAAGGGGCTGGGGGTGGCGCGGGCGACTGTGTACCAGGTGAAGGGGCTGGGGGTGGCGCGGGCGACTGTGTACCGGGTGAAGGGGCTGGGGCTGGCGCGGGCGACTGTGTACCGGGTGAAGGGGCTGGGGCTGGCGCGGGCTGGGGCAAAATGGCAGCGAATGTGAGTTGAAGAAATAGGAGGAATGCAATGGTAAGAAATTCAAGTTTTGCCATTAGAGTAGATGTAAGAAAGAAAAAATTGCAGTTGAAAATAGAGGAAAAAGTTCGAAGAAGAAAAACAGAGGAAGGTTCAAAAAGAAAGGCTACGGAAGAAGGAATTTATAAGGGTAGTAAACACGGGGTAAATCTAGGGAGAAAAATATTAATTTAGTAATGAGATAACTATTAAAATAGTTATTTTTATTTGTCTCTAATTATATTTTAGTTATTTATGTTTGAAATATTATGTTTTTGTCATTTATGTTATCATTATGTTATGAAATGGTCACTCTGCCGTTAAAATTTATTACCTACTAAACGACAGTCTGATGTGGCAGTTAAAATGGATTTTAAATGCTCAATTGGGATGAGAAAATTTAATTTTTTTATAAAAATAGAATACAAAATTTTACCCTTAAAACTCAATTTTCTTCAATTTAAAAAGAAGCAACAATTGAGGTTTTTTTGTTACTACCACAAAAGAAAAGAGCATAACCATAGAAAATAAAAAGAAAAAGAAGAAATGCACCAACCTCTGTACATGTTTGCTATTGTGGTTGCCTACAACACACAAATAAACAAAGATGAAGGATGTCCTTTTTGTTTGTTACATATATAGAAAAGCATGAAAAGATGGGCCGTCTTTTTGCAAATATATATATATTTGAACCTAAAACTCATGTAAACAACAAAAAATTCATTACTTACTGTAACTCATGTCTAGACCCTCCATTGAATTGATCTTTTGTTTTTTATTTTGAATAAAAAATCCAACTGATGATGATTTTTTCAGTTAAAATAAAAACAAAAATTAAAAAAAATGAATTTATTAAAAACAACCTTATATATTTAAAATAAATTATATTATTATGATGTTAATTTTGTCTTTTTCTTATTTAAAAAACCAATAAAAAGTTTACAAATATTAAAATTTAAAATCATGCCATCGAAATTTATAAAATATTTTCTTTTACGATTCCAACTAAGCTTTTTATAAAAATATATAATTTTATATAATTCAATATTATTATTAAATTAGTTCACCCACATATATTAATAATACCAACTCCTTTGAAAGAATTTCAATTAAATAATATATATCAATAGTTTTAATCGACTCGTATTAGAAAAAGAAACACGAGTTTAAGTTTTGTTTTTATAGACATAAGAGAAGACCTAGGTTTTAATAATTGTATAAAAATGTAGATAAAGCCTAGGTTCAACTTATGTTATATCTGCATCCATTAGGCCATTGTTTGTCGACACTACCAAGGTTTTCTACTGTCTACTCATGAATTCGGCTTTTAATTTAAACTCTGTTTTCCACGACAATCCTTAAAAATACTATACCCACATTCATATTATATTCCAATCCAATTATTACAATTTTAAATTTTAACATTTTTATAATGTAATAATTTTTAATTTTTTTATGTTTTAATATAATATATATACATTATATTTGAATTCATAATATTGTAATTTTTCATATTCTAAATTTACTATTTTAACCGAAGGTACTTATAATTTTTTATGTCAATTATTCTATAAATTTATTAAATATTTTTTATTTTAAATTTAATTGATGAATTTACCTTAGAAGTCCAAATGTAAAAGTTTCTTTTAACAAATTTTAGATATTATATATTGTTGATACAAAGTATAATAAGGGAGGAAGACAAGGTGGAATGAGGAGAACAATGTGATGTAGTGAAACTTGGTTCACCTGTAGAGGCCAAGAGCCGGAACCAGGACAAAAGGACAGGTTGGTTGAAAAGATAAATGCTTAAAGTAACTCTAGGGTATAAAAAGGGTTGATCCCTTGCCCATAGTTTTTCAATGTATTTATAGGAAAAAAAATCCCTTGTTCACTAGTATGATATTGGCTCAATAAGTATTTAATCTCGTTAAACGTGTAATGAATAATTATGGGTACGTATTATGAGATTTTATCAGTATGAGGTAATTAAGCCTAAATAGACTCTATATTGTCTTGGAACTATATTCACATTAGGATAACGTTCTCCTATGAACATGGGTGGTGGGTTTCCCTTGAAGTGGGTCGGATGGTTGTATACAAAAGGTCAATGTATAGTCAACAATGCCTTTTGGGCTTGACACGTATCTTTTTGGTTGAGGGGTATAACAATAACCCCCTAGTCGAGCAAGAGGTCATAAAGTGACCTCTCGCAATACATGTTCCAAGAGTCTCTTAAAGGCTTATCTGGTCGGAGAGGATGAGGTGCCATCAGACAATTGCCATAGACGTAATGTTTTTCTAAGGAGTAGTGCCTCGTTTCAGTGATGTCAGAAACGATGGTTTTGGAACCCCATTTACTGATGATTGAGTCTATAAGTTTTAATATTTAAATTATTAGTCTATTATATTGTTATACAAAAACCTGATTTGGTAATCAGATTGATTAGAAAATTGATTATAGTATAGATCCTAAATCGTAAAGGTGGTAGAAGTGACCATTATAGATTTCTTTTTCTTATGACAATAAGTTGATCGATTAGGGACTAAAATGATAATTCATCCATTTATATATATAATGGTCGGACAGGTGTTGGCATTACTTATAATTATGTTAATCTTAATTAATAATTAGATTAGACATATATATACGGTATCATAGTGGATGGAAAGAGGCAGTTCATCTTCTTTCCTTTATCCTTTCCATCACCGTTTTTCTTCTTCTTTGTTGAGTAAGGAAAGTCGGTTAAGCTTTGTACTCTTGCATGATATTGTGCATGAATGTTGTGTTTTTGAGATTGTTTTGTTAAAGATTTTATGAAATTATCATGGTTGAATGCTTGAAAATGTGGAATTAAATGATTATAGTAGATGTGAGGTTTCGAAAAAGAATCAGGATTAAAGTGTTTTACAGACCAAAACAAAAACGGAGTAATTTACCCTTTAAAGTTTGAGCATTCTAATTTTTTATATTTTAAATTATTTTACATATTAAACTTTTTGAGCACATGACACTTTTCCAACTATCCATGTCATCATTAACTAATCAAATTGGACAACAACCAAACGCCACTTACTGTTTGCAACTTCATATATTAAGTTATTATAAAACTTATTTAGATGTTAAATTAATAAATTAATTTTAAATTGGGTAAACTATTAAAATAGTCTTTTTTATTTATTACACGTTATATTTTAATCACTTATGTTTGAAATATTACATTATTGCGTTGTAAAATTTTAGTCACTAATTCATTAATTGTCGTTAACGGTATAACGGTAAGCTGACGTGAAACGTTAAATCATTATTTCTAATAAAAAATTTTAGGTTAATTTATACAATCGGTCCCTATATTTTTTTTGTTTTAAGCAATTTTTTTCCTTTTATGTTCTTTTAAGTTTTTTTTTCTTTATTTTCCATTCTCTTTTGCTTCTCCCTTTGTTTTCCTCTCTTCTCCATTTTTTTAACGTAGTTTTTCTATATTTGTCATTTGTTAAAACTAATCCTTATACTTTTATTTTTCTGAACAATTTAATTTTTTTTCGAGTGAGGCAAGCTTGTGGACTAGTTTTAACAAATAGAAAACATAAAAAAAAACTACGTTAAAAGAAATGAAAAAGGGAGGAAAACAAAGGGATAAGCAAAAGAGAAGGAAAAAAAAAGAAAGTTAAAAGAACAAAAAAGAAATTAAATTGCCCAAAATAGAAAAAAATATAGGGACCAATTTTAAAATTTAACCTAAGATTTTCGTTTAAAATGATGATTTAATGTGCCATGCCAGTTAATAGCTCAGTAACTAAAATGTTACAGCACGATAATGTAAGTGACTAAAACGTAACATTTCAAACATAAATGACTAAAGTATAACATGAGATAAACAAAAATTACTATTTTAGTAGTTTCCCCAAAAATGAAACATCAATGATTTTTTGGATATAAGATGTATTCACTAAGTTATAAATCCTAACTTAATAATTTTGTTGAAAATTTTTTAAAAAAATTATTGTCTTTGTTTAGAAAAATATTTTCAATTTATTGCAATTTATAAAAAAAATATTAATATGGTGGATGCTTTGAGTACACATATTTGAGTTCCACGATAAATAATTGAAATATGTGTCTTCAATTGTACCATGTGTGTATAATATATGTAACTTTTGTTCAATTCTTTTCTTTTCGATTCTTCATCTATTATGCTTTGTACTAGTTTGATTGTGCATTATAGTTGGTTAAACATACATTTGTACTTATATTATATTTGTGAAAGTATTGCACTTATTATAAGAGATAAATCTAAAAATTATACATGAACTTTGATTTAATGTGCATTAATATACATTAACTTTAATTTGGTGCAATTATACACGTGAAACTCTTATTGTGGTTCAAATGTACATTTGAAACTTTAATTTTGATTTAAATCATACACAATTTAAAAAATAAATACATCAAATGTTTTTATATTGGATAAATATAATTATTTTATGCATGTAATATATAAACATAAAATGATGTTATATCAATAATTATGTTAATAATTTACAAGAATTGGATCAAATCAAAATTTCATATCTAAAATTACACAACATCAAATTTCCTGTATACAATTGCAAATTAAATCATATGTCATGTATAATTTTGGTATTTATCCTTATTTATAATAATGAAACTTCCAAAAAAATTATTATATATGGTAACTCTATCTATCTTACTTTTGTTCTTATCCTTATTATACCATAAGTTGTGTAAATTAAATTGTAAATTTAGTATTTTCCTATTTGAGATTTTTATTGTGCTACATAATTGGCAAGTATATCCTCAACTATTTATTGCATCATTTAATATTAGGTTCAAAAGGGTTCACAAATTCAGTTATAAAATGTCCAATATATCTCATAAATTGTGCATCACCGACTCATTTTCATAATATAATCGACTCTAAATTTAATCTCTCAACATCTTTCAAACAATGGCTTCTTTTGGTGTTGCTTCTTTTTTCATCGTTTTGGTCGTGGCATTTGGTTAGTGTATATCATATTTCTTTACTTCGATAGTTAATCATTACATACATATATATATGATTTTTTTGTACAAAAGATATTGCGATATTAAGATAAAAGGAGAGGTTGTAATTGTTGAGATTCAAATCTCATTTGTTTTAGATTTATATTATATATATATGCATCAATATTTAATTAAAAAAAATTAAATAAAACAAATAAATGATGAAAATTATTGTTTAATTTGCAGTGTATCAAACTTGGAAGCATGTACTCATGACTCGGAGTGTCAATTGAACTGTGATCATCTCGGCCTTTGTGACTTAAAAACCAATAAATGTAGTTGCTTGCCAGTGACTGAGCCATTACCCTTTGATGGTGTACCGATGGCGAATGCTAAATGCAGCACGGATGACGATTGCAAGGATGCTTGTCCACCAAATTGCACACCTAAATGCTTTCATTGCTTTTGCTTATGCTATTGTAATGCTTGAAAAATATATTGTTTTCATTCAAAAGACTTCAAATTTAAGCCTTTCAATAATTTGTATTAAAAAATTGGTACATAAAATGAATGAATAGATAAAGGTGTTGGGAGAATTCAGTTGTCTTTATATACTAAAAACAACTTCATTGATCTTGAAAAAATAGATGTAAGCTAATAGTTAAAATCGTGCTTCCAATTCAAATATAAATAATGTATTTGCGTTATGTTTATGTTCTTTTTTATGTCAAGTTATATTTATATTGTGTAATCATGTCATATCTAACATGATAACATTTACTTCTAAAGAACTTATTGATTGTTGCATAACTTCATTATTTCTCTGCTAGAACCATTATTGCAAATCTTCTATGTTTTGTTAAAAGAGACATGTTTGAGTACTTAAAGATTTATTATTATTTTTTCAACTATTGAAATTGAACTAGCGGAAAAAAACCCAAATAAAATGTTAGATTGAACTAGCGGGGATTTAGTCTTCTGACACTGATGGGAGCTTGAACCGATGGTGGGATTCACAAAGTTGGAGCACCTTGTTGGATTGGATCGTGCGTCGCGTGCTTAGTAAGGTTTGAACCCCTCCCCTTTATATGGCACCTAAGGGTTTGAACCAAACAAACCCCTCAACAGGTCGTTATTGTCTTTGGATCAACCCAATGTTTTGTCTCCCAACTCTATAGAAAACTTGAATGTCTGAGGCTGCTTGAAGATTCAATGAATTCATAGAGTGGAAGTGCCTCATTAAATCGAACTATATGTGGTGCATGATCACCTACCAAAGGAAACAGTGGTCATTTACCTATGGTAGAGTATTAAACCCTACACCTATATCATATAGGTCATTAGAGGGGAGCCATAATACCACTTGATTAAGTGGCAGTGTATATGCCTTTAGATGCAAATATAAGGGGCAAGGGTTTAAACCTTACCAAGCGTGCAACGTTCACATTCCTTTAATAGGTGATGCACAGTCTGATTCAACATGGCGTTCTTGCTTTATAAGCATCATCTTCGACTTGAGGATGGATGATGAAGTTAACCTCTTTTTTTACTTTTTCCTAAATTTTAAATCTTTTTTTTGAACAATTTTATTATAGGTTTTGATTATAAATGCTCTTTGTAACATAATGCCCGCAACTATCCATAGCCCTTTCCCAACTCTTAAATAAGAGGATAATGTACTTCAACGGACTCGAACGCACGTCCTCCTACATTGTCAATAATGTTCATACCAATTATGTTAAGACTCAATCAACAAATTTCAAATAATTGTTACATGCCTTTAAAATATTTAATATATGTAAATTTTCTTATTTGATAGATATAATTTTCTTTAAGAACAAAGAAGAAGAAATGGTGAGAAACTGAATGCCTTTAAATTCCATTTCCACTAACTTTTTATATAACTATATATATAAAAGGAACATACTCCTACTTACACGTGGCAACCAAATCATGCTCTCTTTTTTTGCGTTTTACCAAAATGGTTAAATTTCAGTTTTTGTCCCTTTAATATACCTAAGGTCCTCTTCTACTTACAAGCAGCACAGTCAAACCGTGCTCCCTTTTTTTTTTTTGCATTTTACCAAAATGCTTAAATTTCAGTTTTGGTCCCTTTAAAATTTCTAAATTTAAGATTTAATTTCTATAATTTAATTTTTAATGTAAATTGGTTATTATATTTTATTATGTTATTAATTGGTCGAATAGTTAATATCATTAACTTTTTTTGTTAAGATATTACGTAATTATATAAAATTTGAATACCCTAACAGTCTTAGAGACTGACACATTGACACGTTGTTTTCTTTTTTTTTTAATTTTGCGTCAGTCTTACATTTTCTTTTTTCTTTTTTTTTTTGCAATTTTAGAAAAATAATTAAATTTCAATTTTGGTCCTAAATTTGAGGTTTAACTTCTACACTTTAAATTCTAATGCAATTTGGTCACTGTATTTTTATAGCATTATTAATTAGTACAAATAGTTCATATAATTAATTTTTCGAGTAAAATATTACATGGTTATATATAATTTGAAAACAGTCTTAGAGACAGATACGTAGTTTTCTATTTCTTTTAGGTTTGCATCGCTGCTTTGTTTTTATTATTATTATTATTATTATTATTATTATTATTATTATTTGTACATTATTAGACAATGATCAAACTTCAGTTTTAAACTTACGATAACGTAAGTGACTAAAATGTAACATTTCAAACATAAATAACTAAAATGTAACTTGAGGTAAATAAAAGTGACTATTTTAAAAGTTTACCCAAAAATGAAACATCAATGATTTTTTGGATATAAGATATATTCACTAAGTTATAAATCCTAACTTAATAATTTGACATAAATTTTAAAAACAATTATTGTCTTTGTTTAGAAAATTATTTTAAATTTATTGCAAATTATAAGAAAATATTAGTATGGTAAATGCTTTGAGTACACAGATTTGAGTTCCACGATAAATTATTGAAATATGTGTCTTCAATTGTATCATGTGTGTATAATATGTGTAAATTTTGTTCAATTCTTTTTTTTCGATTCTTCATCTATTATGATTTTACATTATAGTTGGTTAAACATACATTTGTACTTATAGTATATTTGTGAAAGTATTGCATTTATTATAAGGGATAAATCTAAAAAGTATATATGAACTTTGATTTAATGTGTATTAATACCCATTAACTTTAATTTGGTGCAATTATACACGTGAAACTCTTATTGTGGTTCAAATGTACGCTTGAAACTTTAATTTTGATTTAAATCATACACATTTTAAAAAAAATAAATACATCAATTATTTTTATATTGGATAAATATAATTATTTTATGCATGCAATATATAAACATAAAGTGATGTTATATCAATAATTATGTTAATAATTTACAAGAATTGGATCAAATCAAAATTTTATGTATAAAATTGTACAAAATCAAATTTCATGTATACAATTACACATTAAATCATAAATCATGTATAGTTTTGGTATTTTTTTTTATTTATAATAGTGAAACTTCCAAAAAAAAATTATTATATATGGCAACTCTATCTGTCTTACTTTTGTTCTTATCCTTATTATACCATAAGTTGTGTAAATTAAATTGTAAATTTAGTATTTTCCTATTTGAGATTTTTATTGTGCTACATAATTGGCAAGTATATCATCAACTAGATATTGCATCATTTAATATTAGGTTCAAAAGGGTCTACAGATTCAGCTATAAATGTCCAATATATCTCATAAATTGTGCATCACCGACTCATTACTCTAAATTTCATCTCTCAACATCTTTCAAACAATGGCTTCTTTTGGTGTTGCTTGTTTTTTCATTGTTTTGATCGTGGCATTTGGTTAGTGTATATAATATTTATTTACTTCTATATTTAATCATTATATACATATACATATGATTTTTTTTGTACAAAAGATATTGCAATCTTAAGATTACATTTTGTTAACTTATATTATCGTGTTGTAACATTTTAGTCACTGAGCCGTTAATTACCGTTAACGGTGTAATAGTAAACTGACGTGGCAAATTAAATCTTCATTTCAAATGAAAATTTTAGGTTAAATTCTATAATTGGTCCCTATATATATATATTATTTTGAGCAATTTAATTTTTTTTCTTTTATATTCCTTTAACTTTTTTCTTTATTTTCTATTCTCTTCTGTTTCTCCTTCTGTTTTCCTCCCTTCTTCATTTCTTTTAACGTAATTTTTTTATGTTTTTCATTTATTAAAACTAGTTCACAAGCTTGTCTCACTCAAAAAAATTAAATTGTTCAAAAAAATATAGGGATTAGTTTTAACAAATGATAAACATAGAAAAACTACGTTAAAAGGAATGAAGAAGGAAAGAAAATAAAGGAAGAAGCAAAAGAGAATAGAAAATAAAAAATAAAAGAAAAGTTAAAAGAACAAAAAATAAAATTGCTTAAAACAAAAAATATGGTGACCAATTGTATAAAACAATCTAAATTTTTTATTTGAAATGATGATTTAACATGCCATGTCAGCTTACCGTTACACTGTTAACAGAAATTAATGACTCAATGACTAGAATATTACAACGTGATAACGTAAGTGACTAAAATGTATCAAACATAAGCGACTAAAATGTAACATGAGGTAAACAAAAGTGACTACTTTAGTAGTTTACCCAAAAATAAAACATCAATGATTTTTTTGATATAAGATATATTCACTAAGTTATAAATCCTAACTTAATAATTTGACTTAAATTAAAAATATATATTGTCTTTGTTTAGAAAATTATTTTCAATTTATTGTAAATTATAAAAAATTATTAATATGGTGGATGCTTTGAGTACTCAAATTCGAGTTCCAAAGGAAATTATTGAAATATGTCTCTTCAATTGCACCATGTGTGTATAATATGTGTAAATTTTGTTTAGTTCTTTTCGATTCTTCATTTGTTGTGCTTTGTACTAGCTTGATTTTACATTATAGTTGGTTAAACATATATTTGTACTTATATTATATATGTAAAAGTATTGTATTTATCATAAGGGATAAATCTCAAAATTATACATGAACTTTGATTTAGTGTGCAATTATATACATGAACTTTAATTTGATGCAATTATACACATAAAACTCTAATTGTGGTTCAAATGCTTACTTGAAACTCTAATTTTGATTTAAATCATACACATTTTAAAAAATAAATACATCAATTATTTTTATATTGGATAAATATAATTATTTCATGCATGCAATATATAAACATAAAATGATGTTATATCAATAATTATGTTAATAATTTACAAGAATTGGATCAAATCAAAATTTCATGTATAAAATTGCACAAAATCAAATTTCATGTATACAATTGCAAATTAAATTATATGTCATGTATAATTTTGGTATTTATCCTTATTTATAATAATGAAACTTCCAAAAAAAATTATATATGGTAACTCTATTTATCTTACTTTTGTTCTTATCCTTATTATACCATAAGTTATGTGTAAATTAAATTGTAAATTTATTATTTTCCTATTTGAGATTTTTATTGTGTTACATAATTAGCAAGTATATCATCAACTAGTTATTGCATAATTTAATATTAGGTTCAAAAGGGTCCACAAATTCAGCTATAAAATGTCCAATATATCTCATAAATTGTGCATCACCGGTTCATTTTCATAATATAATCGACTCTAAATTTCATCTCTCAATAGCTTTCAAACAATGGCTTCTTTTGGTGTTGCTTCTTTTTTCATTGTTTTGATCGTGGCATTTGGTTAGTGTATATAATATTTCTTTACTTCGATATTTAATCATTACATACATATATATATGATTTTTGTTGTACAAAAGATATTGCGATCTTAAGATAAAAGGAGAGGCTACAATTGTTGAGATTCAAATCTCATTTGTCTTAGATTCATATTAAATATATGCATCAATATCTAATTAAAAAATTAAATAAAACCAATAAATGATGAAAATTTATTGTTTAATTTGTAGGTGTATCAAACTCGAAAGCATGTACTCATGACTCGGAGTGTCAACTGAACTGTGATCATCTCGGTCTTTGTGACTTAAAAACCAATAAATGTAGTTGCTTGCCGGTGTCTGAGCCATTACCCTTTGATGGTGTACCGATGGTGAATGCTAAATGCTACACAGATACAGATTGCATAAAGGCTTGTCCACCAACTTGCAGACCTTACTGTTTACATTTCTTTTGTGTATGCTATTGTAGTGCTTGAAAAATATATTGTTTTGGTTCAAAGGACTTCAGATTTAGCCTTTCAATAATCTGTACTAAAAGATTGGTACATAAAATGAATGAATAGATAAAGATGTTGAGAGAATTAAATTGTCTTTATTATATTAAAAACGACTTTATTGATCTTGAAAAAATAGATGTAAGCTAATAGTTAAAATCATGCTTCTAATCCAAATATAATAATGTATTTGTGTTATGTTTATGTTCTTTGTTATGTCAAGTTATATTTATATTGTGTAACCATGTCGTATCTAACATGATAAAATTTACTTCTAGAAAACTTCTTGATTATTGCATAACTTTATTAATTCTCTACTAGAACCATTATTGCAAATTATATATGTTTTGTTAAAAGAGACATGTTTGAGTACTTAAAGATTTATTATTATTTTTTCAACTATCGAAATTAAACTAGCGGGAAAACAAAAATCTAAATAAAATGTTAGATTGAACTAGTGGGGATTTAGTCTTCTGACACTAATGGGAGTTTAAACCGATGGTGGGATTCACAAAGTAGGAGCACATTGTTGGATTGGATTGTGCATCGCATGCTTAGTAAGGTTTGAACCCCTCCCCTTTATATGACACCTAAGGGTTTGAACCAACCAAACCCCTCAACAGGTTGTTATTGTCTTTGGATCAACCCAATATTTTATCTCCCAACTCTATGAAAAACTTGAATGTCTGAGGCTACTTGAAGATTCAATGGAGTCATAAAGTAGAAATGCCTCGTTAAATCGAACTATATGTGGTGCATGATCACCTACCAAAGGAAACAGTGGTCATTTACCTATGCTAGAGTATTAAACCCTACACCTATATCATATAGGTTATTAGAGGGGAGCCATAATACCACTTGATTAGGTGGCAGTGTATATACCTTTAGATGCAAATATAAGGGGTAAGGGTTTAAACCTTACCAAGAGCCATAATATCATTAGTTAGTTTAAATATTTATTATTGTTATTTATTTCAATAAAAACGTTGACATCAATTTTCTTAGAAACAATATTCTAACAAAAACATTATTTTATCATGATGCATTCGAATGAATGTTTTTAAAAAGAAATCCATATAAACATTTTTAATATTATTTTTTTTAATTTCAAAATATCACATCAATAAAACTTATAAAAAATTTTAACCAATGGTAATAATTGGACCTAACTTTTTAAATTAAAATAATAAATTTATAAAAATAATATTAGAGTATGATTTACCATTTAAATTTGCACTTCATAATTTGACAAAAATAAATAATAAGCAAGAGAATGATGCTAATATAAAAGGTTTCCAAACTTTGACACGTGTTTGGCCTTCCTTTTTTCTTTTTTTTCCTTTTCATAGGAAAATGGTCAAATACCATTTTTTGGTTCCTCTACTATGCCTAAAATTAATATTTGATCTTTATAAAGGAAGGTCCTTTACCTTGACACGTGTCTAGGCCTTCCGTCTTCTACGCCATACATACAAAAATGGTCAAATATCACTTTTGATTCTTATACTATACTTAAAATTAAGATTTAATCTTTATATTTAAATTCTACAATATTTTATCCCTATTTTTATAATGTTTAGTCCAAATTGTTAATATTGTTGACTACTCTGACTAAATTTTTGACGTAGATTTTTTTAAAAATATTTTGGCATGATGAGTTTGGATAAGTTTTTTTAAGTTTTTATAAATTATATAATAATGGTCAAATTTCAATTTTTGATTCCTATTTCCTATATTACACTCACATTTAAGATTTAATTTTTATATTTTAAGTTTTTGACATAATTTGGTACCTCAACTTTTTCAATGTCATTGATTATCCCAAAAACTATATTTCAATTAAAATGACAATGTAATTTTTAAGAGTTGTTAACATCGTCAAAATTCTGTTAAATTCACATTCATTGCAATGTTTTTTTTTACATGGTTACTGTGTAGGTTTTTTTTTTAACGTTCAAAATGTCACTCCAACGAATTGAGCAAAAGAATTTAATGGTGTGAACAATTGGATCTAGATTTTTAAATTTAAAAATAGAGAGATTAAATTTGAAAATAAGTAAGGTTTATATAAAAAATGAAATAGCCATTGGAGGGTAAAAATATAATTAGCCATTTGAAATCTTAACTGACTGTTTTATACTTTTTGACAGTCGGATAAAATGACCATTGGACGAAAAAGCTTCTAGGAGGCCATTTCTGTTTCTTTTTCAAAATTATTCTATTTCCCATGTCTAATTCCCTCTTTAACTTTCAAAAATGGCATTTTTGCCTAATTAACCCATTTTTCTTTGTTTTTAGCTAAACATGGAAGATTCAAGATCATATAATCAAAAGAAACTTGGGTTTTGTAGACAATTATTAAAGATAGTTCTTTGATTTGATTTTAATTTGGAAACATAAAATAAAATTTTAAACTTTAGAAGGAGATTAAATAAATTAAATAAATTAATTTCAGTATTATAATAACAAGTCGGTTGACACTATCAAGAGATAAAAAAAATTTCAACAATTTATTTAATTGATTTTGATGTTTTGGAATTTAAAGTTTCAATCTTGAAAAAAAATTAAAACTTTCGGCAATGGGGCAAACAAATACAATACGATAAATTTTTTAATAAATTATTTTAGTTTCTACCGCTTTTTTCACTTTAATCCTTAATATTTTTTACCCGGATCAAGACTTAAAATAAATTGGTGCCGAAAATGAAAATGACCAATTGGAGTATACAATCATATGCGGTTAATAATTTAATATTTAGGTGACTAAAATGAAAATACCTTAAAAGTTGAGTGATAAAATTGAAAAAATATTATTACATAGACGAAAATAAAAACGGGCATTCTGATTTTATAATTTTTAAATTATTTTACATATTAAACTTTTTGAGCACATGCCACTTTTCCAACTATCCATGTCATCATTAACTAATGAAGAGTGGGTTTGGATGGGCAATTGGGTGCGGTGCGGTGGGTTTAGCTTACTTTTTATCTCACGTTACAGTATCGCTACAGTATCTAATCTCACCGCCACTGTTATTTTTACACTAACCGCAGGTAAACGCACCGCCCATCCAAACTCACCCGAAATTGGACAATAAACTAACATCACTAACTGTATGCAACTTCATATATTAAGTTATTATAAAATTTATTTGAAAGGGTTGTATGAAACTGTGATTTCACGTCATCTCTTTCCTTTTTTAATAGGAGAATGACAAATCATATTTTTCCTCTTGATTTTTAGCATTTTTAGTTGGATTTGAATTTTTTCAGGAGGAAAAGGCTGAAAACCAAGAGGTAAAATCTGACTTGTCATTCTCCCATTGGAAAGGATAGAGATGACGTGAAATTACAGTTTCATGCAATCTCATCTCTAAAACTTATTTAGATGTTAAAGTAATAATGTGGAGCATTCCTATAACGAATTAATGTAACAACCCTATACCTGGTCTAATCGTACAGACCCGGTATAAGACTATTACATTTGGTGTCAAAACGATTATAGCTAGATATTGTTTAATTAAAACATTTATACATAGTATTTTAACTTACCAACCATATTTGCAAACATACGTATAGTTTCATTAATTCATTTCATATATATACCAAAATATTTCAAGTACCTCAAAATAGATAGAAGTTCAAGAGTTTACATTTTAGTTCTTAATACATGGGAACATAATTGACTGCCTATGTACATGCTATTTTAATTTGAAATATGGTACCTACTTTTGAAGCTCTTGAGGATGTGATGAGATGAGAGATCTTCTAATCTGACTTTACCTCTTCGAGTCAAACTGTACCTACGCGTTAAGCCGGTGAAGGCTTAGTAAGCACTACAAGAATAAACAGATAAAAATAAAATATTTCAAACTCATTCTGTTATTACATATTTACATACATATAAACTTCATAAAACTTACCTTAACACATTAATGATTCGCTTTTGTCCACAAATCATAATCTTAGCCCAAAGTAGATTTTATAGAACACATCGGATATACAAAACAAATACAGAGGTGCATTATTATGCACTAATGAACAGAGAGCACTAAAGTGCTATACAGAGAGCCAGATGTGCTAAACATCAAAGAGCACCAATGTGCTAAATATCAGAAAGCACCAACGTGCTAATAATCAGAGAGCACCAACGTGCTAATAATCAGAGAGTGCGCTAAAGTTTCTTAATGGCATGCCACTGATATCCTGGTATTTCTAAATTCCATCTACTTGGGCATTAAAATTGAAACTCATTGATTTAAATACTTTATAGAATTATTTCGAAAAAGATTTCTCATTTCTCCATCATTACAATTTAGTGCACATTTCACAATTCAAAATTATCACACCATTTTCACATATATATACTTTTGTCACAATATTTACTTAATGTTTAAACAATATACCATATTATATTTTCCATCTATAATTTTCTTTACAAATTTCATAGTTCCATAATCTTTTATTTTATTTCTAAATAATTCTATACTATAATATAGGCATTTAAATAAAATAATTTTAAAAAATAATCTTGTAGTACTTACAACAAAAAGGTTGAAACGATGTCTTCCTTCACTCCTTAGCCTTTTCTTTTCCTTTCTCTTCAATTAAGTCCTCTCATTTCTTTTCTTTATCTTCAATTTCATATAAAACATATAACATTTATATATTAGAAAGAAAAAAAACAATCAAATGACTTTCCTATATTATTCAATAAAAATAAACATATATGATATAATAATTTCATAATTTCTTACCTTAGCTCGTATTTCAATTTAATTCATAACTAAAATTATTTCTATTTCTATCACAATCTATACCTTATTTTTACTTAAATTCTACTTATAACTTAACTTAATTCTCAAAATTTCACTAATAAACCCTAATTTCGAATTTCTTACAATTTAGTCCTCATTACATTAAACTTATAACTTATTTCACAATTTAATCCTTTTCCCAATCCTAGTTTGAATTTCCATCAATTCAATCTCTAATTCATCCACTAATTCAATGTAAGCTACATAAAAAAAATTCTACTAACTTTCAAAATTTCAACATATACCTAATAGTATTTTGTTCTAGAATCATAAAAACTCAAAAATTTCAAGAAAATAACTTAATTTGACTTACCAATTTGAAATTGAACCTTAAAAACCCTAAATTTCTTCTTTACTTTTTTCTTTCTTTCTTTCTCCCCTGTTTCTCCTCTGTTTCTTTATTCTTTCTATTCTTTCTTTTGTTTTATATATATAATAATATAATATTATATTATATTATATAATAAAATAACATGCTTATTAATTAAGTAAATATAATATAATATATATTTTAAACTAAAAAATATCTTAGATTTTTCAATGTTAAACCGCCTAAATTTATAACAATGGTATATTTACCTATTTAGTCCTTTTTACTTTCTTTAATTTATAATTAAACTTTCACACTTATTTCAATCTAATCCCTTTTTCCTAATTACTTCTAATTAAATCAAATTCACCTAGTCAAAACATAATTAGACACACAACTAACTTCATAAATATTTATAATAAATATTTACGAATCCGATTTACCGGAACGGAGTCCCAGAAATGTATTTTTTATTTAATCCATTTAAATAAATTTTACCATATAATCAATAAAATTTTATTATCAAAATTTTCATGCAACCTTCCTATCATAATATAGACCATACCACAATATTAAAATAAATTTTATTTCTAGCTCGGATTTGTGGTTACGAAACCACTATTCCGATTTACTGAGAATGGGTCATTACAATTAACAATAAATTAATTTTAAATCGGGTAAACTATTAAAATAGTAATTTTTATTTACTTCAGGTTATATTTTAGTCACTTATGTTTGAAATGTTACGTTTTTGTTACTTACGTTATCGCGTTGTAACATTTTAGTCACTGAGCCATTAATTGCCGTTAACGGTATAACGGTAACCTGACATGGAACTTTAAATCATCATTTCTAACAAAAATTTTAGGTTAATTTATATAATCGGTCCCCATATTATTTTTATTTCAAGCAATTTAATGTTTTTTCTTTTATTTTTTTTAGCTTTCTTTTTTTATCTTTATTTTCCATTCTCTTTTACTTCTCCTTCTGTTTTCCTCCCTTCCCCATTTCTTTTAACATAGTTTTTCTATATTTGTCATTTGTTAAAACTAATCCTTATACTTTTATTTTTTTGTACAATTTAATTTTTTTCGAGTGAGGCAAGCTTGTGGACTAGTTTTAACAATAGAAAACATAAAAAAAACTACGTTAAAATAAATGAAGAAGGGAGGAAAACAGAGGGATAAGCAAAAGAGAATGAAAAATAAAGAAAATGAAAAATAAAGAAAAAAAAAAGAAAGTTAAAAGAACATAAAAATAAATAAATAGCCCAAAATGAAAAAAATATAGGGACCAATTTTAGAATTTAACCTAAGATTTTCTTTCAAAATGATGATTTAACGTGTCCTGTTAGCTAACAGCTCAATGACTAAAATGTTACAACACAATAACGTAAGTGACTAAAACCTAACATTTCAAATATAAATGACTAAAATGTAACATGAGATAAACAAAAATTACTATTTTAGTAGTTTCCCCAAAAATGAAACATCAATGATTTTTTGGATATAAGATGTATTCACTAAATTATAAATCCTAACTTAATAATTTGATTGAAATTTTTAAAAAAAAATTATTGTCTTTGTTTAGAAAAAATATTTTCAATTTATTGCAATTTATAAAAAAAATATTAAAATGATGGATGCTTTGAGAACACAGATTTGAGTTCCACAATAAATAATTGAAATATGTGTCTTCAATTGTACCATATGTGTAACTTTTGTTCAATTCTTTTCTTTTCGATTCTTCATCTATTATGCTTTGTACTAGTTTGATTGTACATTATAGTTGGTTAAACATACATTTGTACTTATATTATAGTTGTGAAAGTATTGCACTTATTATAAGGGATAAATCTAAAAATTATACATGAACTTTGATTTAATGTGCATTAATATACATTAACTTTAATTTGGTGCAATTATACACGTGAAACTCTTATTGTGGTTCAAATGTATATTTGAAACTTTAATTTTGATTTAAATCATACACATTTTAAAAAATAAATACATCAATTATTTTTATATTGGATAAATATAATTATTTTATGCATGCAATATATCAACATAAAATGATGTTATATCAATAATTATGTTAATAATTTACAAGAATTGGATCAAATCAAAATTTCATATCTAAAACTGCACAACATCAAATTTCCTGTATACAATTGCAAATTAAATTATATGTCATGTATAATTTTGGTATTTATCCTTATTTATAATAATAAAACTTCCAAAAAATTTATTCTATATGGTAACTCTATCTATCTTTCTTTTGTTCTTATCCTTATTATACCATAAGTTGTGTAAATTAAATTGTAAATTTAGTATTTTCCTATTTGAGATTTTTATTGTGCTACATAATTGGCAAGTATATCCTCAACTATTTATTGCATCATTTAATATTAGGTTCAAAAGGTCCACAAATTCAGCTATAAAATGTCCAATATATCTCATAAATTGTGCATCACCGACTCATTTTCATAATATAATCGACTCTAAATTTAATCTCTCAACATCTTTCAAACAATGGCTTCTTTTGGTGTTGCTTCTTTTTTCATCGTTTTGGTCGTGGCATTTGGTTAGTGTATATCATATTTCTTTACTTCGATAGTTAATCATTACATACATATATATATGATTTTTTTGTACAAAAGATATTGCGATCTTAAGATAAAAGGAGAGGTTGTAATTGTTGAGATTCAAATCTCATTTGTTTTAGATTTATATTATATATATATGCATCAATATTTAATTAAAAAAATTAAATAAAACAAATAAATGATGAAAATTTATTGTTTAATTTGCAGGTGTATCAAACTTGGAAGCATGTACTCATGACTCAGAGTGTCAATTGAACTGTGATCATCTCGGCCTTTGTGACTTAAAAACCAATAAATGTAGTTGCTTGCCAGTGACTGAGCCATTACCCTTTGATGGTGTACCGATGGCGAATGCTAAATGCAGCACGGATGACGATTGCAAGGATGCTTGTCCACCAAATTGCACACCTAAATGCTTTCATTGCTTTTGCTTATGTTATTGTAATGCTTGAAAAATATATTGTTTTCATTCAAAAGACTTCAAATTTAAGCCTTTCAATAATTTGTATTAAAAAATTGGTACATAAAATGAATGAATAGATAAAGGTGTTGGGAGAATTCAGTTGTCTTTATATACTAAAAACAACTTCATTGATCTTGAAAAAATAGATGTAAGCTAATAGTTAAAATCGTGCTTCCAATTCAAATATAAATAATGCATTTGCGTTATGTTTATATTCTTTTTTATGTCAAGTTATATTTATATTGTGTAATCATGTCATATCTAACATGATAACATTTACTTCTAAAGAACTTATTGATTGTTGCATAACTTCATTATTTCTCTGCTAGAACCATTATTGCAAATCTTCTATGTTTTGTTAAAAGAGACATGTTTGAGTACTTAAAGATTTATTATTATTTTTTCAACTATTGAAATTGAACTAGCGGAAAAAAAACCCAAATAAAATGTTAGATTGAACTAGCGGGGATTTAGTCTTCTGACACTGATGGGAGCTTGAACCGATGGTGGGATTCACAAAGTTGGAGCACCTTGTTGGATTGGATCGTGCGTCGCGTGCTTAGTAAGGTTTGAACCCCTCCCCTTTATATGGCACCTAAGGGTTTGAACCAAACAAACCCCTCAACAGGTCGTTATTGTCTTTGGATCAACCCAATGTTTTGTCTCCCAACTCTATAGAAAACTTGAATGTCTGAGGCTGCTTGAAGATTCAATGAATTCATAGAGTGGAAGTGCCTCATTAAATCGAACTATATGTGGTGCATGATCACCTACCAAAGGAAACAGTGGTCATTTACCTATGGTAGAGTATTAAACCCTACACCTATATCATATAGGTCATTAGAGGGGAGCCATAATACCACTTGATTAAGTGGCAGTGTATATGCCTTTAGATGCAAATATAAGGGGCAAGGGTTTAAACCTTACCAAGCGTGCAACGTTCACATTCCTTTAATAGGTGATGCACAGTCTGATTCAACATGGCGTTCTTGCTTTATAAGCATCATCTTTGACTTGAGGATGGATGATGAAGTTAACCTCATTTTTTACTTTTTCCTAAATTTTAAAATTTTTTTGAACAATTTTATTATAGGTTTTGATTATAAATGCTCTTTGTAACATAATGCCCGCAACTATCCATAGCCCTTTCCTAACTCTTAAATAAGAGGATAATGTACTTCAACGGACTCGAACGCACGTCCTCCTACATTGTCAATAATGTTCATACCAATTATGTTAAGACTCAATCAACAAATTTCAAATAATTGTTACATGCCTTTAAAATATTTAATATATGTAAATTTTCTTATTTGATAGATATAATTTTCTTTAAGAACAAAGAAGAAGAAATGGTGAGAAACTGAATGCCTTTAAATTCCATTTCCACTAACTTTTTATATAACTATATATATAAAAGGAACATACTCCTACTTACACGTGGCAACCAAATCATGCTCTCTTTTTTTGCGTTTTACCAAAATGGTTAAATTTCAGTTTTTGTCCCTTTAATATACCTAAGGTCCTCTTCTACTTACAAGCAGCACAGTCAAACCGTGCTCCCTTTTTTTTTTTGCATTTTACCAAAATGGTTAAATTTCAGTTTTGGTCCCTTTAAAATTTCTAAATTTAAGATTTAATTTCTATAATTTAATTTTTAATGTAAATTGGTTATTATATTTTATTATGTTATTAATTGGTCGAATAGTTAATATCATTAACTTTTTTTGTTAAGATATTACGTGACTATATAAAATTTGAATACCCTAACAGTCTTAGAGACTGACACATTGACACGTTGTTTTCTATTTCTTTTAATTTTGCGACAGTCTTACATTTTCTTTTTCTTTTTTTTTTGCAATTTTAGAAAATAATTAAATTTCAATTTTGGTCCTAAATTTGAGGTTTAACTTCTACACTTTAATTTCTAATGCAATTTGGTCACTGTATTTTTATAGCATTATTAATTAGTACAAATAGTTCATATAATTAATTTTTCGAGTAAAATATTACATGGTTATATATAATTTGAAAACAGTCTTAGAGACAGATACGTAGTTTTCTATTTCTTTTAGGTTTGCATCGCTGCTTTGTTATTATTATTATTATTATTATTATTATTATTATTATTATTATTATTATTTGTACATTATTAGACAATGATCAAACTTCAGTTTTAAACTTACGATAACGTAAGTGACTAAAATGTAACATTTCAAACATAAATAACTAAAATGTAACTTGAGGTAAATAAAAGTGACTATTTTAAAAGTTTACCCAAAAATGAAACATCAATGATTTTTTGGATATAAGATATATTCACTAAGTTATAAATCCTAACTTAATAATTTGACATAAATTTTAAAAACAATTATTGTCTTTGTTTAGAAAATTATTTTAAATTTATTGCAAATTATAAGAAAATATTAATATGGTAAATGCTTTGAGTACACAGATTTGAGTTCCACGATAAATTATTGAAATATGTGTCTTCAATTGTATCATGTGTGTATAATATGTGTAAATTTTGTTCAATTCTTTTTTTTCGATTCTTCATCTATTATGCTTTGTACTAGTTTGATTTTACATTATAGTTGGTTAAACATACATTTGTACTTATAGTATATTTGTGAAAGTATTGCATTTATTATAAGGGATAATATGAACTTTGATTTAATGTGTATTAATACCCATTAACTTTAATTTGGTGCAATTATACACGTGAAACTCTTATTGTGGTTCAAATGTACACTTGAAACTTTAATTTTGATTTAAATCATACACATTTTAAAAAAAATAAATACATCAATTATTTTTATATTGGATAAATATAATTATTTTATGCATGCAATATATAAACATAAAGTGATGTTATATCAATAATTATGTTAATAATTTACAAGAATTGGATCAAATCAAAATTTTATGTATAAAATTGTACAAAATCAAATTTCATGTATACAATTACACATTAAATCATAAATCATGTATAGTTTTGGTATTTTTTTTTATTTATAATAGTGAAACTTCCAAAAAAAAATTATTATATATGGCAACTCTATCTGTCTTACTTTTGTTCTTATCCTTATTATACCATAAGTTGTGTAAATTAAATTGTAAATTTAGTATTTTCCTATTTGAGATTTTTATTGTGCTACATAATTGGCAAGTATATCATCAACTAGATATTGCATCATTTAATGTTAGGTTCAAAAGGGTCTACAAATTCAGCTATAAATGTCCAATATATCTCATAAATTGTGCATCACCGACTCATTACTCTAAATTTCATCTCTCAACATCTTTCAAACAATGGCTTCTTTTGGTGTTGCTTGTTTTTTCATTGTTTTGATCGTGGCATTTGGTTAGTGTATATAATATTTATTTACTTCTATATTTAATCATTATATACATATACATATGATTTTTTTTGTACAAAAGATATTGCAATCTTAAGATAAAAGGAGATACTGCAATTGTTGAGATTCAAATCTCATTTGTCTTAGATTCATAGTATATATATGCATCAATATCTAGTTAAAAAATTAAATAAAACAAATAAATGATGAAAATTTATTGTTTAATTTGCAGGTGTATCAAACTCGGAAGCATGTACTCATGACTCGGAGTGTCAATTGAACTGTGATCATCTTGGTCTTTGTGACTTAAAAACCAATAAATGTAGTTGCTTGCCGGTGTCTGAGCCATTACCCTTTGATAGTGTACCAATGGCGAATGCTAAATGCAGCACGGATGACGATTGTAAGGATGCTTGTCCACCAAATTGCACAGTTAAATGTTTTCATTGCTTTTGCTTATGCTATTGTAGTGCTTGAAAATTATATTGTTTTTCATTCAAAGGACTTCGAATTTAAGCCTTTTAATAATTTGTACTAAAAAATTGGTACATAAAATGAATGAATAGATAAAGGTGTTGGGAGAATTAATTGTCTTTATTATACTAAAAACGACTTTATCGATCTTGAAAAAATAGATGTAAGCTAATAGTTAAAATCATGCTTCTAATTCAAATATAAATGATGTATTTGTGTTATATTTATGTTCTTTTTTATGTTAGGTTATATTTATATTGTGTAATCATGTCATATCTAGCATGATAAAATTTACTTTAAAAAGACTTCTAACACTGATGGGAGCCTGAATTGAAGGCGGGATTCACAAAGTAGGAGCACCTTGTTGGATTGGGTCATGCGTCGCATGCTTAGTAAGGTTTGAACCCCTCCCCTTTATATGGCACCTAAGGATTTGAATCAAACAAACCCCTCAACAGGTCGCTATTGTCTTTGGATCAACTCATGTTTTGTGTCCCAACTCTACGGCAAACTTGAGCGCCTGAGACTACTTGAAGAGACAATGGATTCATAAAGCAGAAGTGCCTCATTTGCCTGTGGTAGAGTATGAAAACCAGAACCTATATCATATAGGTCACCTGATTAAGTGGCAATGTATGTGCCCTAATGCAAATATAAGGGCAAGGGTTTAAACCTTACCAAGCACACAATGCTCACATTCCTTTAATAGGTGATTCACAGTCCCGTCCAACATGGTGTTCTTGCTTTATAAGCGTCATATTCGACTTGAGGATGGATGATGAAGTCAACCTCCTCTTTCCTTTTTCTTATATTTCAAAATTTTTTTTGAACAATTTTATGATAAGTTTTGATTATATTTGCTCTATGTGAGACAATAGCTAGAATTATCTATAGCCTCTCCCCAACTCATAAATAGAAGGATAATGCGCTTCAACGCACTCGAACCCACGTCCTCCTACATTATCAACAACGCACATGCCAATCAAGCTGAGACTTGCTCAGCAAATTTCAAATAATTTTTACATGCATTTCAAATATTTAATATATGTAAATTTTCTTATTTGATATATATAATTTTTTTTAAGAAGAAAGAAGAAGAGACGGCGAGAAGTTGAAAGCTTTTAAATTCCATTTCGACTAACTTTTTATATAAATATATATACAAAAGGAAGGTAATCTTACGGGTTTTTTTACAGAAATAGTATAGAAAAAAAAATACCGAAATAGTATGTCAGAAAATTTTTTTACCAAAATAGGTTACTTTTTCATTGGAGCCTATTAGATAGGCGCCAATGAATAAAATAATAATATTTTTTTGAATAAAATATAATTTATACTTTTTTTAATATTTTTTTTAAAAAATACGGGTCAAAATACTGTTGGGTCGGGTCGGGTCGGGTGGCGCCTATCTAGTAGGCGCCAATGGAGGAGCCTCATGGAGAGGCGCCAATGGTGCCCTCTGTCCACCGTTGCAGCCCCTGCATGCTGCTGCATGTGTTGTCCCTTCATGCTTTTTTTATTTTGCCTATAAGTAATTGCAAATGGTCCCAATGCAATGCCACACGGTAGAGAAAAAAAAAAGAGAGAAAGGAGAAGAAGAAAGAAAAAAAAAAGTAATGTATTTTTTTAATAAATAATTTTGTTTATAATTTAAAAAGTTTATAGTTTGTGAATTTTTTAGGATATATTTTAGAAGATATTGTGAATTTTTTGTTATTAATTATTAATTATAAATTATCTATATTTAGTGTTTATAGTTTAGATTAGAATTTTGTATGAATATTTTAACTTTTTTGTATGAATATTATAATTTTTTATGAATATTGTAATTATTTTATAATTAAATTTGTATTTATAGTTTTGGATTAGTAATTTTTTGTATGAATATTGTAATTTTGTAATTTTGTATGAATATTATAATTTTTTTGTATGAATATTGTAATATTATAGTTTTGTATGAATATTGCAAATTTTTTGTATGAATATTGTAATTTTGTAATTTTGTATGAATATTATATTTTTTTTGTATAAATATTGTAATATTATAATTTTATATGAATATTGCAATTTTTTTGTATGAATATTGTAATATTGTAATTTTGTATGAATATTATAATGTGGGGATATATTGTAATATTGTAATTTTTTGTATGAATATTGTAATTATTTTATAATTAATTTGTTAGCATTTTGGGATTATGTTATAAATTTTTGTGTTTGTAATTATTTAAAAATTAATTTATTAGTAATTTAGGATTAAGCTATAAGTTGTTGTGTTTAGTTTAGTATTTGGTGAGTTTAACATATAAAGTTTATAAAAAACTTAAAAATCATTTCATTAAAAGTTTAATTATAAAAAATTAAAAATCATTTTATTAAAAGTTTAATTATAACTGACTTTTTTAATCATATAGTTGTTGTTAACTCATTTAATTTTTATATAATGTAACTTTTATATAATTAAATTTTATTTGATTTTGTATTTATTTAACAGTAATTATTGATTTTTTGAAACAAATTAACTGAATTAATTTTTTTATTGCAGATTTGCAAGAAATGGGTTCTCTAATTAATAATAATAATCACATATCAAGTACTATTAATGAGATGGTAATAAAATTTATTTTTGATATTCATGTTATTTGTTGAATTAAATTATATTGTATTAACTATTTTGCTAATTTAATAATGACAGGGTCCGTACCGTGCATTGAGGGGCCGTGTTAATAGTGTAGGGTTTCAGCCAGATGAATGCCTAATACCATACTTAGAGTTAGCCGGGTTCGGATCAGCGGCATTGATTCGGACTTTTGATCTGCGATACGACTTGATTTCCGCTTTAGTCGAGCGATGGCGTCCGGAGACCCACACATTTCATTTGTCGTGCGGAGAGTGTACCGTCACTCTAGAGGATGTTGCAGTACAGCTCGGGCTTCCCATAGACGAGAATGCGGTCACGGGCGTAAGTTCAATCTCTAGGCCGGCTACCCTTTGCAATGAATTACTTGGACGCTCGCCAAGTCAGGGGAAATTTACCAGTTTGAGATTTTCATGGCTACATGCCAATTTTGAGCATTTGCCAAGTACTGCTAATGAACGGGAGGTGATGCAGGCTGTTCGAGCTTACATTATGCACCTTATAGGGGGTGTACTCATGCCAGATGCAAACGGCAGTAAGGTCCACTTGATGTACTTACCCTTATTATCCAATTTGCATAACACTCGTTCATACAGTTGGGGGTCCGCAGTTTTAGCCATGCTGTATCGCGAACTTTTTCGGGCAACAAATCCTTCTGCGGTTGACATAGGCGGATGCCTCATACTGCTGCAGTCGTGGGCACTTTACCGGATGCCATTCTTGGCATCCATTAGTCATCAATCATATGTATTTCCACTCGTTAATAGGTGATGAATTTTTACTCATTATAATAATTAGTTGACTTTTTTATAATATATTATTTTAACAATTTGTTTTCGTAGGTGGAGTACTAATCCGGGTATCGGGAAGTCACCGTCGGTTCCGATATATCGTCTAATGATTGAGAATCATGCTGGAGAGGAGGTAAGTTTTTCGAATATAAACTTAATTTTATTATTTTATCTCACTCGACCCGCATTAATACAACAACGTTATTAATTGTGCAATTCATTTGGATGCCGTATTCTGCTCCGAAAATTATGGCAGTTATGCCATCATCTGCCCGCGTCCACTCAAACCTATAGTGCATTAGCGCACCCGTTATCAATTTTAACGTAGTGGAGTGGTATCATGGCAATTGAGTACTCTTACAGTTCGGTTGCATACAGTACATCCCAACACTGCCAGTACAATTGGGGGAGATCCATGGGATGAGCAAGAAGGGGAGGTGTAGAGATAATTGGGAAGAAGTGCACGAAGAATATATCACGATATGGAACAACCGGTTCGGGAGGGTACCTCAGATGGACCGTGCTCCGGATTTGCAGCCCTCGTTAGAGTATATACAGTGGTACTGTGAGACAGGGAAATCATTTCTGTTTGGTGGGCGGTCGATTGTATTCCCTCCGCATACGACACGAATTACGCAACCCCTTCGACATCTGCATCATGCACCAGAGCCAGAGCCAGAGCCAGAGGCAGAACTACATTCTAGGGATAGTTCTTATCAGCCAGAATTAGGGGGCGATGACTATTTCGTGGCCTCGTATCCACCTCAGTACTCCGCTCCTTCCGGCCAATATCCGCCGTCGTACTCTTCTTCTCCCGGATCAAGTTCATCGATGGCATTTGAGACATATGATTATTCATATATGTTTCACACACCCCAACATACTGTTGAGGAGAATGTTGATAACCGTAATCGCCCACAACGTGAGCGTCGAGCTCCACAAAAATATACCCCTAGAACCACACCATCAAACCATCAATTTTAGGGGTTTTTGTAATAAAAAACCATTATCAATTTATGTAATGATAGTTCTTATCTAAATAAAATTACAATGGTTTAAAAATGTCTCCATAAATGCAACAAATTGTAGAAAATTTTGCAATTCAAATCATATTTATGTAATGAAGTACATATCAATTTCTACTCGATTGAGACGATTGTCCAACATGGTAGTTTCGGAGAAGGCATTTACTCCGATTATGACCGGGTAATCTGCATACGCCACACAAATTCCCGTCAGATTTCTCCCTAATGTCCATTTCGTTATGGATTCTGGATGATTACGGACGACCTTTCAGGTTTCTACGCAACCTTATGTCTGGGACTAGCTCGAAGGTCGTCGGAGGCACCTTCCAAGTAGATAGGTCAGAAAGCATAGGGAACTCGTTTTCCCATACACGCAACGTACGTTCGATGGTGTACACTTCATCGATAAATTGTTCTACATTGAGCCGAACTTTAGCACAAGCTGCCACGACGTGTGCACATGGAAAATGAAGTGTTTGAAACCTTCTGCAATCGCACCGTCTATTTCAGAGATCAACTCCGTAGGACCTAGGTGGTATACTGGGTCGACGACCGATGGTCTCTATAACTCGAAACGTTTCATTATGTCGTGAATATACTTCTACTGTCATCGACCTCGCCATTCGATGGTTTACAACCATTGCATCCCTAATGCCTTCGACAAAGACATGTCCCGCCTCCATCTGGTTCACTTGTTGCTGACCCATTCTTGGCATCAAGGTAGCCAACCTGTAGAACGTTGCCGAGAAGACAGATGAAATTGGAAGATGTCGTGTTTTTAATAACACAGCGTTGATCCCCTCCACTAAGTTTGTAGTCATTGGACCATAACGAAAGCCCTCGTCAAAACTTTGAGCCCATTGCCAAGGCTTCATGGTACCCAACCACTGCCGGAAAGATGTGTTGGTTTGACCCTCCATGTCACTCTTAAGCTAGGTCATTCTTTGGCGAAAAATGTGTGGCTCTAGCTCGTACGCTGCATATGTATTAAAAAAATTTTAAGTTACAGTATTGCTCTAAAACATTAAAACTTATATTTAAAAGATAAGGTACTTCTTTACCCATTCTCACAACTTGTCTCTTCCAGTCTGCATTCTTGTAATCTCGCTGGAAGTTAGCCGCGATGTGCCGGATGCAGTAAACAGATCGCCATGGTACACCAGAACGCCTAATGGCTGCAATTAATCCTTTCCCTCTATCGGAAATGATGCAAATATTATCATTGCTAATCACATACCTCCGCAGGTTGGTAAGAAAAAACTCCCACGATTCCATGTTCTCCTTATCGACGATGGCAAATGCTATCGGGAGTACGTTCCTGTTGCCGTCTTGAGCAACCGCAAGAAGTAAGATCTGTGTGTATTTTCCATATAGCCAGGTTCCATCTACTTGCACAAATAGTTTGCAGTGGGGAAATGTGCGCACACATTGATCAAAAGTCCAGAACATCCGATGGAAAATTCTTTTTCTCGATTGTAGTTGGTCATTTGGCCCGTCATAAGATCGTGTCTGCAACTCAATTACAGTCCCCGGCACGTGTTCCCTCATGGCGGCTATCCATCCCTGTAATTCATTGTACGATGCATCGAAATCTCCGTACAATTGCTCCATTGCCATCTGTTTAGCTATCCATGCCTTCCGGTATGATACTCGATACTGGAATTGTGCTTTTATTTCAGCAATCAGTACCGAAACTTTAATGGTCGGCATGTCTTTCACCATTGGCATGATGCATGTACAGATAGTTTTTGAGTCAAGTTTTCGATGATCTTCTGTCATACGTGTTGAAGTGCATGTGTGGGGCCCAACAAATTTTCGTATTTCCCACATCTGCGACTTCTGCATAAATGCAGCTCGTACCCGCCAATTGCAGCCTTCTACCGACCTCCAACACTCTCCAATATATAATGTTGGTTTAGACTCGATGACTTTGTAATCTACTGATATATTCATGCTATACCACTTAATCGCAAACATACATTCTTCATTACTTAATCGCAAACATACATACAATCGGTAAATTTTATTGGATCTGTTGATACTGGAAACTTGTAGAAAACTTTTGACATCCTTCTCCCACAACGTCTATAAATTTTTTCACTAATTTTTTCCTTCATGTCATCAAACAAGATATTTCTATCAAATCTCATTGCTACTTGTTTGCGACATTCAAATATACATCCCACAGTTGTTGTTAAAATTTCTCCATCGAAATAAACGCATACAAAAAACTGATTCTCCATTTTCAATACTAGATCTGTAAAAAAGAATTTCAAATTTCTTAAACAGTTTCAAAATGTAAACAAAATACATAAAAATTTTAATGCAAAATTTTTCATTCAGAAGCTAACAAAATTAATAACATGACAAAATAACTTTCAAATAATAAAATTACTAACAAGACTCTACATTCTATTTAAAAAAAAAACCAAAATACCTAATTTTTTTCTTCTTTTCATTCCTTCTTTTCTTCTGCTTCCTTCCTTCTTCTTTCTTCCGTTTCTGTAGTCAAATTTATGTCTGTGTTGGGGATATTTATAGAGAAAAATCACAGCATTGGCGCCTTTCAGTATGGCACCACCATTGGCGCCTCCCAGATAGGCACCACCATTGGTGCCTTCCAGATAGGCGTCAATACTATGTATTATACAGGTTATATACTAACCCGGAAAAGTATAAAATTATATTTTATTCAAAAAATATATATTATTATTTTATTCATTGGCACCTATCTAATAGGCTCTAATGAAAAAGTAACCTATTTTGGTAAATTTTTTTTTTGACATACTATTTCAGTATTTTTTTTCTATACTATTGGTGTAAAAAAACCCTAATCTTACTTACACGTGGCAGCCAGATCATGCTCTCTTTTTTTTGGGTTTTACCAAAATGTTTAAATTTCAGTTTTGATCCCTCTAATCTTCTACTTACAAATGGCCCACCCAAACCGTGCTCCCTTTCTTTTTCTCTTTGTACCAAAATGGTTAAATTTCTATTTTGGTCCCTCTAAAATGTTTAAATTTAAGATTTAATTTCTATAATTTAATTTTTAACGTAAATTGATCCTTATATTTTTATTATGTTATTAATTAGTCGAAATAGTTAATATCATTAACTTTTTTTGTTAAAATATTACGTGAGAGTCTTAGAGACTGGCACATTATTTTCTATTTCCTTTATGTTTGCATTAGTCTTACCTTTTTCCTTTTCTTTTTTTACTGTTCTAGAAAAATAATTAAATTTTAATTTTGGTCTCTCTATCATACCTAAATTTGATATTTAACTTCTACACTTTAATTTCTAATGCAATTTGGTCATTGTATTTTTATAGCGTTATTAATTAGTACAAATAGTTCATATCATTAATTTTTTGATTAAAATATTACATTATTATATATAATTTCCAGACAGTCTTAGAGACAGATACATAGTGTTTTTTTTTATTTCTTTTAGGTTTGTGTTGTTACTTTGTTTTTTAAATATTTTGTACATTATTAGACAATGATCAAACTTCAGCTTTAGACTTTTACTTTTATAATATCTTTAGTTAGTTTAAATATTTATTATTAATTATTTCAATAAAAATGTTGACATCAATTTTTCTTAGGAACAATATTTCAACAAAAAAATTTATTTTATCATGATGCATTCGAATGAATGTTTTTAAGAAAAAAAATCCATATAAACATTTTCTATACTATTTTATTGTTACATGATTAACAAATAATTTTTTTTTAATTTTAAAATGTCACATCAATAAAATTTATAGAAAATTTTTAACCATAGTAATAATTGAACCTAAATTTTTAAATTAAAAAATTAAAAAAAATAAACTTCTAAAAATAATGTTAGAGTATAATTTAACATTCAATTTGATAAAAGAAGAAAGAGAATGATGCTCATATAAAAGGTTTACAGACCTTGACACGTGTTTGGCCTTCCTTTTTTTTGCTTTTCATAAGAAAATGGTCAAATACCATTTTTGGTCCCTCTACTATCCCTAAAATTAATATTTGATCTTTTTATAAAGGAAGGTCCTTTACCTTGACACGTGTCTGGCCCTTCCGTCTTCTACGCCATACATACAATAATGGAAAAATATCACTTTTGGTCCCTCTACTATACTTAAAATTAAGATTTAATCTTTATACTTGAATTCTACAATAATTTGCTCCTACTTTTATAATGTTTAGTCCAAATTGTTAAAATTGTTGACTACTCTGATTAAATTTTTTACATAGATTTTTAAAAGAAAATATATTACTAATAAAAAAATTATTTTGGCATGATGAGTTTGAATAAATTTTTTAAGTTTTTATAAATTATATAATAATGGTCAAATTTAAAATTTTGAAGTTTTTATAAATGGCTAAAATGTAACATGAGGTAAATAAAAGTTACTATTTTAGAAGTTTACCCAAAAATGAAACATCAATGATTTTTTGGATGTAAGATATATTCACCAAGTTATAAATCCTAACTTAATAATTTGACTTAAATTTTAAAAACAATTATTATCTTTGTTTAGAAAAATATTTTCAATTTATTGCAATTTATAAAAAAAAATATTAATATGGTAAATGCTTTGAGTACACATATTCGAGTTTCACGATAAATTATTGAAATATGTGTCTTCAATTGTACCATGTGTGTATAATATGTGTAAATTTTGTTCAATTCTTTTCTTTTAGATTCTTCATCTATTATGCTTTGTACTAGTTTGATTGTACATTATAGTTGGTTAAACATACATTTGTACTTATATTATATTTGTGAAAGTATTGCATTTATTATAAGGGATAAATCTAAAAATTATACATGAACTTTGATTTAATGTGCATTAATATACATTAACTTTAATTTGGTGCAATTATACACGTGAAACTCTTATTGTGGTTCAAATGTACACTTGAAACTTTAATTTTTATTTAAATCATACACATTTTAAAAAATAAATACATCAATTATTTTTATATTAGATAAATATAATTATTTTATGTATGCAATATATAAACATAAAATGATGATATATCAATAATTATGTCAAATCAAAATTTCAAGTGTAAAATTGCACAACATCAAATTTCATGTATACAATTAATACACATTAAATCATAAATCATGTATAATTTTGGTATTTATCTTTATTTATAATAGTGAAACTTCCAAAAAAAATTGTTATATATGACAACTCTATCTGTCTTACTTTTGTTCTTATCCTTATTATACCATAAGTTATGTGTAAATTAAGTTGTAAATTTATTATTTTCCTATTTGAGATTTTTTATTGTGCTACATAATTGGCAAGTATATCATCAACTAGATATTGCATCATTTAATATTAGGTTCAAAAGGGTCTACAAATTCAGCTTTAAAATGTCCAATATATCTCATAAATTGTGCATCACCGACTCATTTTCATAATATAATCGACTCTAAATTTCATCTCTCAACATCTTTCAAACAATGGCTTCTTTTGGTGTTGCTTGTTTTTTCATTGTTTTGATCATGGCATTTGGTTAGTGTATATAATATTTATTTACTTCGATATTTAATCATTATATACATATACATATTTTTTTTTGTACAAAAGATATTGCGATCTTAAGATAAAATGAGAGACTGCAATTGTTGAGATTCAAATCTCATTTGTCTTAGATTCATAGTATATATATGCATCAATATCTAATTAAAAAATTAAATAAAACAAATAAATGATGAAAATTTATTGTTTACTTTGCAGGTGTATCAAACTCGGAAGGATGTACTCATGACTCGGAGTGTCAATTGAACTGTGATCATCTTGGTCTTTGTGACTTAAAAACCAATAAATGTAGTTGCTTGCCGGTGTCTAAGCCATTACCCTTTGATGGTGTACCGATGGCGAATGCTAAATGCAGCACGGATGACGATTGCAAGGATGCTTGTCCACCAAATTGCACAGCTAAATGTTTTCATTGCTTTTGCTTATGCTATTGTAGTGCTTGAAAAATATATTATTTTTCATTCAAAGCACTTCGAATTTAAGCATTTCAATAATTTGTACTAAAAAATTGGTTCATAAAATGAATGAATAGATAAAGGTGTTGAGAGAATGAATTTGTCTTTATTATATTAAAAACTACTTTATCGATCTTGAAAAATAGATGTAAGCTAATAGTTAAAATCATGTTTCAAATTCAAATACAAAAAATGTATTTGTGTTATGTTTATGTTCTTTTTTATGTCAGGTTATATTTATATTGTGTAATCATGTCATATCTAACATGATAAAATTTACTTCAAAAAACTTCTAACAGTGATGGGAGCTTGAATCGAAGACAAGATTCATAAAGTAGAAGCACCTTGTTGGATTAGGTTATGCGTTGTGTGCTTAGTATAGTTTGAACCCCTCCTCTTTATATGGCACCTAAGTGTTTGAACCAAACAAACCCCTCAACAGGCCGCTATTGTCTTTGGATCAACCCAGTGTTGTCTCCCAACTCTACGGCAAACTTGAGCGCTTGAAACTACTTGAAGAGACAATGGAAGTGCCTCGTTGAATCGGACTATATGTTGTTCATGGTCACTTACTAAAGGAAATAGTCGTAATTTGTATGTGGTAGAGTATGAAACCCTGAACCTATATCATATAGGTCTTTAGAGGGGAAACATAGTACCACTTGATTAAGTGGCAATGTATATGCCCTTAGATACAAATATAAGGGCAAGGGTTTAGACCTTACTAAGCACGCAACGCTCACATTCCTTTAATAGGTGATGCACAGTCCGATCCAACGTGGCGTTCTTGCATCATCTTCGACTTGAGGATAGATGATGAAGTCAACCTCCTTTTTACTTTTTCTTAAATTTCAAATCTTCTTTTGAATAATTTTATTATAGGTTTTGATTATATCTGCACTATGTGAGACAATACCTAGAACTATCTATAGCCTATCCCCAGCTCATAAATAGGAGGATAATACGCTTCAGCGCACTCGAACTCACGTCCTCCTACATTGTTAACAATGTAAATGCCAATCAAGCTAAGACTCACTCAGAAAATTCAAATCATTTTTATATGCATTTAAAATATTCTATATATGTAAATTTTTTATTTGATATATATATAATTTTTTTAAGAAGAAAGAATAAGAGACGACGAGAAGCTGAAAGCCTTTAAATTCCATTTCAACTAACTTTTTATATAACTATATATATAAAAGAAAGGTAATCCTACCTACACGTGGCAACAAAATCATGTTCTCTTTTTTTTTGTATTTTATCAAAATGATTAATTTTCAGTTTTGGTCCCTCTAATATGTCTAAGGTCCTTTTCTACTTACAAATGGCACACCTAAATCGTGCTCCATTTCTCTTTCTCTTTTTGCATTTTACCAAAATGGTTAAAGTTTAATTTTGGTCCCTCTAAAATGTCTAAATTCAAGATTTAATTTCTATAATTTAATTTTTAACATAAATTGTTCCTTATATTTTATTATGTTATTAATTAGTCTAAATAGTTAATATCGTTAACTTTTTTCGTTTCTCGTTCAGGCTAAATCTAATGATGTTTTAAAGTTTTAGACTCAACTAGTAACCTTACATGTACATAAAGCCTTGTCCAAGCTTTCAATGTGTCAATAAAGGTTTAGCCCGAATGGGTAACCTGACACCTCTATACATGACTAGCTCGAGCGAGCCTCTGATGTGAAACGTACCTGTGTTTTGAGTTCTTTTACGATGTTCATCCAGTAGTATAAAACATGTGAGATTGTGAAGTTGGAAAATTAAGAAATAAGGGATATTGGAAGACTCGACTATGAAAAATTAGAGTCTACACCTGTGATTAGTATAGGAATGAATCATATATGAAGTGTGCTAACGCACCATGCTGCATACCAGATATGCGATAGAGGTGTCCATGGGTTGGGCCGGGCCCAAAAAAAATTTCGGCCCGCGTCCTTGGCCTGGGCCCGGCTCGAAATATGGGCTTAAAATTTTGTCCAGCCCTGCTCCGGAAAAAATTCCTAAGCCCAACCCCGGCCCAGCCTATTTTTTTAATAAACACCAAACATTTATTTTAAAAATAAAAAAATAAAAAATATATTTATTATATCCGGGCCGGGCCGGGCCAAGCCCGGGGCAAAAAAGTGATCCCGAGGCCCGACCTATTTTCTAAACGGGCCTTATTTTTTGCCCAAACCCATATTTCGGGCCTATATTTTTACCCAAACCCTCTCATATTTCGGACAGGCCGTCGGGTTGGGCCGCTCGGCCCATGGACACCTCTAATATGCGACATGTGATACAATATACGCATTTACCTTGTTGACAAATTGTGTTGGATGATAAGTAAACTATGTTTGAGTATTAAGTTATTACATAATTATTATGTGCGATAAGTTAATTATTAAATTTGTATGAGCTTACTAAGTGTTCTTAATACTTACGCTTAGGTTGCTTTTATGTTGTAGATTTCGAAAGTTCAGAGCGTGTTGAACGAAATCAGCAAGAAATTCATACTATCAGCTAAGAACTACGGTAGACATTTGATTTTGACTTAATTGTTTAAGTGGCATGTATTTAAGTATATGATCATTTTGTAAGCAAAAATCTTAAATTTTGGAGATGTTTATTTTGGGCTATCTTGATGTATGTAAATAAAATGATTTCAGGTTCTGTTATGTTCCATTTGTTAAGTTTTGCAGAACTTATCTCAATGTGGGGTATTCGTGAAACAGTCCATCATTTTAGATATCCGCATGAAATTACAAAATGAGGTGTCCACCTTACTTTTCGCAGTAGTTGTGTCCGTAGGAAATACCGCAGTTGGACAACTCGTAGGATCAATCCGCCACATTTTATTTTGCGGCATGATCCGACATGTATGTTGTATGTGTATGTCATGTGAATCTCGCATGGTAACATCCTGTAGCTCAGGTCTAATGATCGGATCGGGCTAGGGGTACTACAAGTAGCAGTCATGATGTAGAGTATCTGTCATTGTTTAGGTAACCAAATGTTATTGGTCATGGTCTCAAGTCCCCAAAATGAAGAATTTTTTAGGGATAATTGAAAAGTCTATAGATTTTTCTTTTTGTGCTTGGGATTATTTTTTCATTTCAAAATCTTTTATCCTGAGGTTCATATTCAGTTTTATGGCTATTTTGAAATTTTCTTTTGTTTGTCAATCTTGTGTTATTCCATCGAAAAATGGTCAAATTTGTGAAAACAATGGAGAGGACTAACACGTATTCGTCATAGAAAAGTAGGGGAAAGTCTTTTACCGTTGATAATAGGATGGCAACAACAAGTAATAGGCTAACTATAGTCAATTCTAGGAGGCTTTCGACGAACGAGATCCAAAAGGGAAAATTCTCAAAACATTTGAGGGATTACAATAAGCTAGTGGCTATTGTTGAATGTAAGTGTATGACAATAGAGTAAGAGATGAGAATGGCACAAAGATGTAGGGGCCTTCTTACCAGGCATCCTAAGTATGAGTTTAGTGTCCCCACAGGAAAGCATAGTTTAAGCTCTGTGTTAGGGCCACGTTTTGGCGAAGGGAGATTAGTATTTTACTTATTGTTATTCTTGTTGGAAGCGGGGTAGCATCTGTCGACTTGCCAATTTGTAATGGAATTGTTGTGTTCCTACTGTTTGGCACCTAAGCAACTGTTAGGAGTTTCTGGTGGCTAATAATTAGATTTATGATCAAATGTAGTCAGAGTAGGATTTGGCCTTTCATGCATTTGTTCAAGTACCTGTATACCCTAGAGGAAAAGGCAAGTTACGATGGGGTAACAACATTGTGGTAATGGTAGTGAAAAGGTGAATCATCTCAGCAAAGGTTGAAAGGCATGGTTGGTGGATTTGGTAGAAATTTTTTATACTCAAATTGATCAAATATGGTAGCGGGAGAGAAATTAAGTTAATGGTATGTTCAATGTTGGTTATACGGGACTCGCTTTCGCTAATGTTGGTTGGGACGATTGTCTCTCATGGGTCATGGGTGACGTGGTGGACCTATTATTTTAACCATTCGTCTATCCTTTTGTTACGGTGGTTATTTTGCTGGAACTACCTTTTACCTATCGGAGGGAGAATTCTTTGTTGTGGTTGATGTTGGTAAGTTTTCACTAAATGATTATGTTGAAGGGGATCATTTTAAAAAAAAAAAGGTATGTTTAGTTTACTTGGGTCATCGACTTAGCTTGATCAAGGTCTATATGATCACCTTCTATGAAGCGATGAACCATTTCATATAGTTGAGATAGATTTTTTGGGGGGTTATTAATGAGGTGAAATTGGAGGAATTTGTGAGTGGTTCTTTCCAAGAAAGCTTGGATGGCTAGAGCATTGGAAACACCATTGGTTATCATAGTTACGACATTAAATCTTTTCATGAAATCACGGAGGGGTTTATTTTCTTTCTACCGGAAGGACATGAGGTAGGCTAGGGATTGTTGTGGGGTTTTTCTTTCTACTGGAAGGATATGAGGTAGGCTGAGGATTGTTGTGGGGTTTTTCTTTCTACTGGAAGGATATGAGGTAGGCTGAGGATTGTTGTGGGGTTTTTTTGGCTAAGAATCTTATCATAATTAACCCAACCAACTAATCAAAATTATATATATAGATCCTGGAAGAAGAGATAAGTACCATTGTTGGGTTGTGCTAGAAAGGTCACAGAAAAAGTTCAGTATTTCACAGCGTGCTCCAAGAATGTTCATGTGGTTATTTTAGTGGGCTCGGTGATTTTTTGGGTCTCTAGTTTCAACGTAAGTCAACTTGGGAAACTTGAAAAAGGTAGAAAAGTTATGAGTGAACATGGAAGGGGCTAAAAGTTTGTTAGCAAGCTCCAAAAAACTTCATCAGATTTAGAACCTTTAGCCTCTTGTAAAAATGCTAATTGAAGCGCTGCAATTTGTTCCTCAACAGGAATGATTTTGTTTCGGGGTTCTTGACCAAGTTGAGGGTCTTATAAAATCTTATAGTAATTACACCATTTTCTTATCTGTATAGATAGTTGATTGTGTTGTATCTTTCGATTCTGCCGGAAAGGGTAATTCACCCTCTTTGACAACGTCTTTTGTTACGTACAACTCCGTGATTAGTCACTCATTACGGGCATTTCATTGATCTAGCAGGCATTGGCATTCCTATTGTTCCTGAAATTGACGCTTCCATGAGACACTTCTTTCCTTGTATCTCAACAACATGGTGTAGGGAAGCCGATAGATGCTACTGTTGGGAAGTTTGATATGGGGGAATAACCACAGTAGTAGATTGAGATTGCGAGGCTAAACAAGACAGAATTTTTTTTAAAAGATCATCTCTAGGGTCTTATGGGGTGGCAAGATAGGAAAACGTGTTGGGAGTTGAAGGCAAGACCATGATGGCTGGATTAATTGAAGGTGTATTTAGGAGTTGTGTCAGGGTTTTCATAGTAGTCATGATTGGGTGAATCGATGTATTGGTTTGGTTGAAGGAAGTTCAGTGCTTGTGACATTGTCGCCATTCTTAGGTGTGGAAGAATTGGCAGGATTGGTGTCGATGTTTTTGTTAATGGAGTTGTGGGTAGCATCATTCTGATTCTAAGACATTTTATTCAGTCCACGCCTACCGCACCAATTGTTGATGCAAAGTATAACAATGGAGGAAGATAAAGTGGAACAAAGAGGAGATCAAAGTGATGTATTCACCTATAGAAGTTGAGAGCCAAAACCAAGACACGAGGGCAGGCTGATTAAAAAGATAAATGTTCAAAGTAACTATAGGGTATAAAAAGAGTCGATCCCTTGCCCATGGTTTTCCAATATATTTATAGGAAAAAGTCCCCTTGTCCATTGGTATGATATTGGTTAGATAAGCATTTAATTTCGTTAAATGTATAATGGATAATCATGGGCATATATTATGAGATCCTATTGGTATAAAGTAATTAAGTTTAAATAGACTCCTTACTGTCTTAGAAGTGCGTTCACATTAGGATAACATTCTCCTATGAACACAAATGATAAGTTCCATTTGAAGTGGGCTAGATGATTATGCTTAGAAAATCAATACAAAGTCAACAATGCGTTTTAGGCTTAGCACATATTTTTCTAACAAAAGGGTTCAGGGTTTAACAAATACATAAAACTTAGTTCAAGTTGATATAAATGTATATATTTTTTCTTTGAAAAAATAAATATAAATATGTTTTCCTGCTTTTAGTTTTTTTTTTAATTCTCATTTAAAAAGTGCTTTTTAAATTTCTAAAATTAAAAAATGAAAAATAAACATCAAAATTCGTAGCTTTTGGGATGTGAATCGGAAAATGGGCCTCAATCCCCCAATGCTAGTCTACTTCGGGCCATGGACATGTATGGGCAAACCTACTTACGCGGAGCGCTATATGTTTTCTTCCTCAATTCTTCTTTTTTAAATTTTAAAGCAGAACTAAAAAAAAAATAAACCCTAAAGAAATTCCCCCCAAATCCGAGGCCAAAATTCAGAGATTGTGACCATGATCAGCATTCTCGCTCAGGTTTCCACTTGAATCAAATCCTAAAACGCATGATCTCTTTTTTTCCCCTAATTCTTCTTCTTTCCTTTTAACTATATGGTATTTGATGAAAATGCAGGAGCGTTTGCTTGGTGCAACATTAGGATGCGCATTGACGGGGATCGTTGTATTCGAGCAACGGAAACGCATATATGATTCCGTTTCAAGTTATCAATCTGAGGTTTTTTTTCTTCAATTTTCTAGCGATATTTGTTCATATCAAACCCTAGAAAAAGCAAGCAATAGATTAAAGTTATTTCATATTTGCTTCTTTTCATTATTTGTTGTTGTTTTTTTTTAATTGAAGAGGATTTTTCTGGATTACTTTGTTGTGCCATTATCTATATTTTAGATGAAAGGAAATGAGATGCTTGTTATTTGAAGATTTGGATGTTTTGAGGAATTATTACAAATGAAGTTATATTGGATAAGGCTATTGCTATTGCTAGAGTCAATATTAATGCCTACTCCAATCTTGTCTCGCTTTTTATCGTTTAAGCTAATGCGTCATTAGAACAAGTATGTCCTAGACCCAGTTAATGTGGTGTAAAGTTTTCCTAGTCGAACTTTAGACCCTTGTGCTTTAGCTCAAGTGGTAAAAGTTGGGGATTTGATTGGGGGAAGGAAAGGAGTGAAGATGTGAAAATGAAATGTGTAATGAGAAATGTAGAGTTTTAGTTTTATATTTGGTTCTACGAAGCAACAAGACAAAATGGTTTTCTTCTCGATATTCTGCTTTCTCGTTAATCTGGTTATCTATAGGAATTGAGGTTGATCAGGTGAAAACTTCCAAGGAATATATAGTTGTGTGTTTTTTGGGGATTTTTTTTAATTGTCTTTGATCCTTCCATTTGATCCAATTAAGCTCTTAAAGTGTTACTTTTGTTTTATTATGCCCCTTTTTGCATGGAAACCTCTAAATATAATCAGAAGAATAGCGGTTTTAGTCAAGCAGAAACAGTACTTTTAGGGTATAATTAGATAAAATAGCACTTCAAGGGCTCAATTGGATGCAAATAGTGCTTTAAAGGTTTATTGGATATAAAATAAAAGGATAGGGCTAATAAACTTAGAAAATGTAAGGGCTCTTTAGTTTTCTAGCAATGTATTAATTTGAAAGCTATTCAAGAAGATTACGCATTCATAAGTTGAATTTGGTTTTGGCCATCTGCAGTGCATGTAGATTAATTAAGCTCTCATAGTTTGACTTTGACTTTTCCCAGATGAAAGAACTGATATTTGGAAAGAAATCTCGCTCAGAGTTTGCCCTTCTATGGAACAAAACGGTGGACCAGATATTTGTCCCAGTAATTGAAGCCATTAGTTCCCGTCGATGGTAGAAGATTTGGGGTAATTTTTACTGTCAACTGTTGGTGTGGCTCTTACTTCAGATCATTGCATGCGTACAATTGCTTGCTGTTAATTTTATCTCTCAAATCTCTTTGAACCAAAAGGGGGAATGCTTACTTGTTTGTAATACGCAACTTGTAAAAATGGTAAATTCAGTTTCATGACATATTTCATTTCTTCTCCATTGTTTCTTTTTTAATGGTATAAATTGTGAATCTTTGTTAACTTTTTATTAACTTGGGTAATAATACTATTTGCAATTACGCTCAGAATTTACACAGAAAATTTATATACCAACTCCTTCTCTTAAGTTCATATTCTGAGCGTAAGATTAGTGGTTTTGCTCTTATTATCCAAATTCATTCTCTAGTTACTAATATAATCCCTATAGTGCATCATGGTTTAGTTCCTAAAATCAAAATATACATGTTATTGGACTTTTTTTATCAAAAGTTCCCGTATTGGTAAAATAAGCTCTTAGGATCTACTATACATGAAGGATGAAAATTTAGTTTATTCTAATGGTTATTTTAGCGACCAATATGGTTGTTTGAACCAGATTGGTCATTCGGATAGGAAACTAGTCACAGTATCGGTCTAGAGAGTGGCATTAGACCAGTCGACCTGTGAATAGGTATGAATCGTTTTTTAAAATAATAATTTATTTATTTATTTGAACCAATGGTCTAATCGATTCAACCTCCGATTTGGTTACGAAAACCCTTGGTGACCAAGGTTTAATTCTTAGCCACCTTATATGCAATTTTAAGTATCTTAGTTATCTGACCAATGATGCAATTATGAGTATAAAATGAGAGAATTAAAGTCCTATAGTGTAGCTTTTACTTGTGCTGTAACGTTCTTACCAGGAACTGGAACTGTTTCCAATGATTATGGGGCATAAATGATAATCTCAATCATCTTTCATTGACTTTCAGGACTTTTTAACAGTTTTAGTGTCTGCCATTGCCTCCAATGATTGTGTTATATGAACTTTGCTTATTTCTCAGACACTGAAATGGTCTAAATATGTGAAAAACACTATCATCCCAATTATATAACAAATTGAATCATAAAGCAAATACACTCCATGAAAGCAGAAAAACCCCAAAGAGACATAAGAAAAAAAAAAGATCGAAGAAAAGCTTAATTCTAATAGAGCATTCGCCTATATGTATTTATACAATGGAGAATTGGTGCTTGAAGAGTACACTATCAGGCTTCGAGTTGAACGGTGTTTGGTTGATCAGTTGTAGCGGTAACTCGGCGGGTTTTAATCACATAGAAAACACCCATTGCCGAAAGCACCACAAATGCCAAACCGAAAACAATGGCAACAACTCCACCAGCACCGATTGGATGCCCTGGTTTCTGTTGTGGTAATGCTTTGGTTTCAAGTGCTTTGTTTGAGTCCACTTCAGCTGCTACAGGCAATGGCGAGCATTTGGAAGTTGCACATGGGTTTTTGGTGTCTGGATTTTGGGTTTTGGGGTGGAAGAATTCGTAAGCCGATGGGGAGAAGGCCATTGGATTCTCGTGAGCAATGCCATGGGGAGCTCTGTCTTGACCATTACCAATGGAGACGAGAAAAGCTAGAGAAGATAAGAGAAGCAAGAAAGAAGCAAATGGATTCATTTGTTGTTTTTCTTTGATTGAGGAGAGGCCAGAAGAGCAGCAGGCTTTGGAGTTAAAATTTTGGGCGTGCTTTACAATGGCTTTTGGAAGGGGCGTTTTATAGTGGTGGTTGCTTAGCATTTAATTTTGGTAAGGCAAATGATGGTACAAAAGAGGGGAACAAAATGATGAGAATGATTCTTTCTAAATTGTTTGGTCTCCCAAATTTCCCCTTGATTTCAGTCTTGGAATATCAGTTTACAATATGCACATAATTAAGGTGCATGCTAATCATAAAAGAAGAGATGATAATTTAACAATAAAAGAAAATATTAGTAAAAAATTTCTCCGATCACTCTGAAATTTAAATTTGAGCAAATTGATCTCTCTTAAATTTGAGCAACAAGAATTTTGATTAAATTTGCTTAAATTTGAGCAACAAAAGCAATTAATCGTAATGTTAATGTCTTTTGCCAATTGTACATAATTTTGATTGGTATAATAACAAATTTAATCTTCAATGCTTACATATTTTGTCAAGGTCTTGATTCTAAGAAATTCAACAAATGTAGTCTCAAAATTTATCCAAATGTTGTGGGCTAAGTTTGTTAAATTAGAGTCAAATTGATAGAATAAAAAAACTTTAAGCACTAATTTTATTATTATACCAATAAAAATATGTACAATTGACTGAAAACATTATCATTGTTATTAATTGTCTTTAGTTGCTCGCTTTCAAAATTAGCATAGATTAAATTGCTTCGATTTTTTTGCGAATATTCGATTTACTTAATATCAAAATTGAAAGAGAACCGAAAAAATTGTTAGAAAAACTTATTTCGAGCATGTTATCATCTTTAAAAAACTACCCCATAAATAATTGATCTAAAGTAGGTAAAAAGGGCGTGTTTGTTGTAGTCCTAAGTGCCCAATATAGCAAATTGTTCTTCTAAACTAAAATGTCTCGTGCTATTAATTTTGAGCCCCTTCTCTCATCATTGTAGAATAAAGCCAATAATGGCTCAACATGGCAATGTTTAGTAGAGTTCTAGTTAACTTTTTTTTTCTTTTCTTTTCTTTTCAATCTCCATTGACTTATCATTTTGATTGAGTGCCTTCCCTAACACTTTATTGGACTAGGGACTAATAGCAAAAGATATTATTTTTAACTTAATTATTATTTATAATTCACTCACATGTAATTCAAATGAGAAGAAAAATCAAACTCTGATCTCATCATGTACATAGAAATAATTAAAATCAACGAAAGGGAAAAAAAATGGATGGGAAACTATGCTGTGAATGATTTTCTATGCATATATATTGTATATGATGGAAAGAAGAAGAAGAAAGAAATGGAAGCATATGGGGTTACACTTTAGTTAGCTTGAAGTTGAAGGATCAATAAAGGGCCAAAAAAAAACATAATTTGATGTGAGTAATTATAATGGCTAGGCTGTGACACCTGGCCTTTGAATATTATTGTAGGGGAAGGGGATAAGCATGGCCTAGAAGCCCCAACAATTGAAATCAATTGCAGCAGCCAACTTCCCCCCACATGAATAGTTAAAAATCATGTCAAATTTTTTTGATGTTCTTACAAGTAAATATGTTTATTTCTTACCCTTGCAGTGTGGCCCATTTAAACATTTTCTACAATGATGCTTTGGTGTTTGTTCGTTAATGGGCGTTTTAGATAGTGTGTTGAGGAGAAAAGGGTTGATTTAGTGGTTTGATGGGCTACTCTTAAGAACAACAATTGGAACACCAATGGTTTTCCTCAAAGGCTCAACCCGGGGACTATACAAAGAGATAAAAAAACATGTCACCTTCTATTCCTTCTTCTTCTTCTTTTTTTAAGGAAAATTATTGATATGTTAGTGGAGTTTTTTAGACTCCACAAGCGATTAAGATTTAATAAGTGATTATAAAGTGTAGTAAAGAAAATAAAAAAAATTAATAATATAAATAAATATGATATTTGTCACATCTTCATCTCACTTGTGAAATCTAAAAAACTCTACCAACAATTTCAATATGCCCAATGCCCCTGCTGCAATATGATGAGAGGCTATTCCTCCTAAAATAAAAAAATCAAAACCTTCCGCACCCTGGATTTACAGGTTGGATCTTGTCAATTAATCCATAAGGGTCAGGCACCCAAGTTTTAGGACCATACAATTCTGTTACATGAAATGTGTCAAAACCAAAACAAGCCACAAAACTAAAGCAAGTCACTCCTGAAAGAAATAAATGAAATTCAAAAATCCAAAGAATCATCACTAAAATTTCTAAATCAAATAATTAATTTTTTTTAATATACCTTGTAAAAAATTTATTAATGACCTTCAATTATATTATACATAATTTGTTAGCTTGTTCATCAAATCAATCCATTAGTGTCTATTTAAATTCGAATTAATTGGTTTAATTTTTTAAAGTTGACTATGTTATATAGTAGTAGAATTATGAATAAAAAAGTATGGTGATTGAGAATGTGGATTCAACCTGCTAAAAATTGTGTTGAAATCTTAAATTGACATACGTCTTCAAATTTAGTCGGTAGATAATTATACCTTGTATATATATAAGTATTTAAAAAATATGCAACCGATAAATATAGTTAGACTATTAAGAAAGAATGCAAACATTCTTCCATAAAAGAGTATACAGAATATTTGAAAAGAAAAAGAAGACAAAAACACAAGTTAAAATATATTATATTTACAGTTCAATGGCTCTTCTCAAGCATTTTTCTCCTCCAAACACATTGCAGAAACAAAATGCAAAAGGGAACTCATCTTTTTCTTCATCTCTAATTCATGATGACTCCTTGAATTTTATGTGAAAAATAAAAGCCGATCGATTTTAATTAAGCATTGCCCCTGAAAGATCCAAGTGCCTTCATTGCTCCTGCTCTTAGGATGTATTGGTGGTAGTTTGCAGCAATGGCAGCTCCAATGAAAGGTCCAACCCAGAACATCCACTACCCATACAATAACACATTCATCAATGTTAAATACATACATTACAACACAAATATTCAAATGAAATATAAAGAGAGAGAGAAATTACTTGGTCATCCCAGGCCTTGTCTTTGTTGTAAATAACAGCAGCACCAAAGCTCCTAGCAGGGTTGATCCCAGTGCCAGTGATTGGAATTGTGGCTAGGTGAACCATGAACACAGCAAACCCAATGGGAAGTGGTGCCAGTACCTTTCCATTTTTTGGGTTTAATTAATCACTATTTCACGCACACACAAAAAAATGATTTTATATTAAAGAGTGTAAGATTATAAAAGCACATACAGGAACGTGAGAATCCCTTGCATTCGTCTTGGGATCAGTTGCAGAGAAGACAGTGTAAACAAGAACAAAAGTCCCAATGATCTCAGCACCCAAACCAGTTCCCTTATTGAAACCATCTTGTAGCTCATTGGCTCCACCACCATAGGTATTGTAGTAACTCTTTTGGAACCACTTGACTAACCCACAACCACAAATGGCACCCAAGCACTGAGCCACCATGTACATCACGGCTCGAACCAGTGACACCTTTCGTCCTAAGAACAACCCAAAGGTCACAGCCGGGTTGATATGTCCTCCTGCAAGTGTCTAATTACATTATATTCGTTGTTAACTTTTGTTTGGTTAGCAGGAAAATATATATAGTACTCACCGGAGATACCGGCGGTGCAGTAAACAAGAATAAAGATCATGCCACCAAAAGCCCAAGCAATACCAAGGATGCCAACACCACCACAATCAGGATCGACGGTGTTCTTTAAAGGGTCAGTTTGGACCTTGTAGCCAATCACAGTCAATACTGTGACATACAAGAAGAGAAGGGTAGCAATGAACTCAGCAATCAAAGCCCTATAAAATGACCATTGGGTGAGCTCTTCAGCATCGATCAATGGCGCCGGTGGTGGGTCATGGTAGTCTCTTCCCGCTGCCGTCTCTACATCCTTAACCATATTTTGCTTATTTTGGCTTGGAATTTGTGGGTCTAAAGCAAAAGCTGAAGAGATGAAGAGAGTTGAGTGGGAGAAGAAGGGTATATAAAGGAGGGAGGATTCTACTGATTAAACAAAGTAATTATGTTTAAGTTTAAATTAATGATCATTTTATGATTAATTTTTAGCTGTCCAATCCACCTTTGATTTTCCATTTTTTAATGATTACTAACACGAAAGAACCAATACAAATATATATATATAACAAAAAAAAAAATTGCAAATGCAACATGGCAGATAAAAAGAGATACTGAATTCTAAGAACAAAACAGAAAAGGGGGAAGTAAAAAAAAAAAGATTAAAATCGAATTATAATGTTCCTTAATCTCATTCTATTAGTTTATAATTTAAAAGCTTATCATAATCAAATCATTGCCTGCAAAACAAAATAGAAATTAAATTAGGTCATTTTAAGATTATCGAAAACTCATAGAAAGAGAAAAATAACATATAAATAGGTAGGGTTTCCACTGGAATTAGTAAATTAGGCAACACCGTTTGCCCTTACCTAAAACCTAATTCAACAATTTGCTACATTATTCAGTATTAAATTAAATTTAATACTTTTAATTATATCTATTCTTTTTTAACAACAATACTCAATCCATATTTTTTAAATATTGGAACACTTGGTTGTTCAAATTTTAAATTTTTTTGGTTTTGGGAATTTGGTAACTTTTCACCTTTTCCTTTCCATTTGACAAGTTGAACCATGGAAAAAAATCATAATTAATAAAAGCATTTAAAAAAGTCGGTCCTTGACATTAAAACCTACATGCAAATTGCAAAGCTTTCACCGAACTATATCTTTATTTGGAGAGCTCATCAACTTTTTCGCAATAAAGTTATAAAATGTAATTTATAAATGGTCTAATTAGAACTCCATCCCTCTATCTTGTGATTGGTCCCTTTATTTTAATTTTTCTACTTTATAATAATTGATAACTTGCTCCCATTTGTATATAAATCATTCAACAACTAATTCATTGTGTAAATTCAACACTCTTACCCACTTGTCTAATTTCTAAGTTTTTAAAAGTATGAAAAACTGAAATAAAAACTTAAATTTCAAATATTTATAATAAAAAAAATGCCATAAAATACATGATTCATGCCAAATGGACGTTTATCAGATATATATTTGTTCTCAAACGTTAACCTCATAGTATGATCATCTACCATGTTCTAAATTCCAAATTTTTATATAAACTCTATGCGTTGCTTTTGTTTGGATTTGGGGTTATTCTGGTGGCGGCGGCTGGCTGGTCATTGAATATGAGGTATGGTTAGAAAGACGCCACGTATTATCCTGATTCCGAAATATTCAAAATCTAATATAGTGAGGTGGCCTTTTTCTTCTTTGGTATGGGACTATGTCATGTTGTTTGTTAGTGATGGATTACCAACCCTCGTTTTTTTATTCATCACTCAAGGCTGGATGCGGTTCTCGTTACTCTGACCATTTTTCTTTTCGTCAATTAATTTAATTCCCCGTCTTTTGTTTTATTAATTTATTTGAAATAAAAAATAAAAAAAAATAACAATTCAACTAATTTTTTAACTTGATTCAACCTGTCATCTTTAAAGTGGTATCTCGGCTAGTTTCACATTCATCAATTAGTTGGTCCGCTAGTTTTGATTGATGAAAGAATTTTTTAAATCCTATCAGGTTGAGCAAGTAGGTGATAAAGTTCAAAAACAAAATAAATCGCTAGCGTCTCGACCTTGGAGGGAAAATTTTGAGCATTGTTGACATTACCAGGTATTATAAAGGAAGAATAAAGAAAAAGAGAGAGAGTGTATAAAAAATTTAAAATAAAAGAATTAAAAATTATTTTTATCAACTAAAGTTATAAAATTTTGACACAAAATGAGTAATGAAAAATAGCTTGAGTATCACTTGTGACAAAAAAAATACTAAAATGAGAAGAATGGTATAATTTATATACCCACTAGTTTCTTTATCCCTGCAAAGCATGGGTTTACTTTTTATATTGATTATTTGAAATATAATGTGCTTGTAATATTGTAGTATTTCAAATATATTACAAGCATAAATTTTATGAAAAAATATTAAAATTTAATTAGTATTAAAAACTATTTTACTCGAGATGATTATGTGTTAATTAAAATATATTTTTTTTATAAATATTTTAATAAAAATGTAAACATATTTTAAACAAAATGATTTAATGTGAGGCAAAACTAAGGTCATAGTTTTATTTACAATAAAAGTTAGGAAAGTGTTGAAAAATATGAAACTGGCAATTTGATGCCAGAGAGAGTGCCCGCTCCCCTACCGACCAAATTTGTGTTGAGACAGTTTCTATATTTAGGTGTTTGCAATTTATTGAACCTTATTTTTGGGCTATACTAATTACATGGTGAATATCTGGCTCATTATGAAAGATCTTTCTGCTTGGGAATACTAACATTGGTAAATGACTTGGATCAAAATTCCCCGAAGCAATCCCTTAGATTATGGATTTTGGATTGGATCATGATTCTGCTAATGAGCTACATAGAGTTCACATTTACTTCATATATTATTATATTGTATTACTTTTATGGTATTAATGTTTTATTGGGGTTGTATTAGATCTTTTATTGTAAGCAAGTCTTGAAATCAATGTCTACATATTTGAGAGACTTGCCTAGGATAATGTACTAAGAGTTAGGCACTTAATTTATTCTTGTGAGGATAATTTGTAAGAGTGTTTTTTGTTAGTAAATTCTTTGGTTGTGATTTTACTTGTTGTGATCATAGTGGTGAGAGTATTGTATCTTTAAAGTGCAAGGGTAAGAGAAACAATCACAGTGTAGGCTCGCTTTATAATTGTTGAAGAGAGTGCATACTTCTCACTGAGCTGAGCTTCACAAATGTAGGGAAACCAAACTATGTAATCATCTTCTTGTGTCTTGTGTGTTTATTATTTTTAGTTTAGTCCTTAGAGAAGCACCTACCATCTCAAGCACCAATTTAATCGTGAAGTTTTTGTTCTTAGCAACGTATTTTAGCTAATAATTGGTATCGGAGCCTACCACTTAAAGTAGCTAGTAGAAATTCAAAGTGTTGCTAAGATCTAAATATGGAAGGTTCATCCACGTCAAGACCTCCTATGCTTGAAGTTGGCAATTATGCCTACTAAAAAGCACGCATGAAGGCCTATTTAAAGTCAATTGATGAGAAAGCTTGGCATGCTATGTTAACTGGATTGGAGACACCTAAAATGGATAGTGACAATGAGAGAATAACAAAGTAAAAAATGGACCATAGAAGAAGAGAAGTTGACAAATGTTAATTCAAAGGCATTATATGCAATTTTCTATAAAGTGGATATGCAAGAATTCAAAAGAATTGTCAGATGTATTGTGGCAAAAAATGCTTTGAATATCTTAGAAACAACACATGAAGGAACCTCCACAGTCAAGCAATCAAAAATGTAAATGCTAACTTCGAGATTTGAAAGTTTGAGGATGCAGGAGTCAAAGACAATTGGTGAATTTTATGAAAAATTGCATTTGAAAGCCAAGCTTCTAAGAAAGGCGCTAAGATCTCTCCCTGAAAGATTTTCCATCAAGGTCACCACTGCCATTGAAGAGGCCAAGAACCTTGAACAACTAGCAAAGATGAACTCATTGGTTCTCTACAAACCTTTGAGATAAATCTAGATGAAGCAAAACGAATCAAAGGAAAAGAGGATAAAAATATTTCTTTTCAAGTCAATAAGGAAGTACCCACTTCTTGAAATACTACATTAGAGGACTTACAAGAAGAGATGGCCTTGCTTACTCAGAATTTTAATAATGCATTCAAACAACAATCAAGGAGATTCAAGAAATTTGAAGCCAATACCAGTTTTCCCAAAAACAAGTCAAAGAGAGTCGAGATCAAAGAAGAACCTAAGAAGGACAAAAAGAAATGTGTACAATGCTATGAATGTCAAGGGTTTGGCCACATTCAATCCGAGTGTGCTAACACCCTAAAAAGAAGAAAAAGTCTCTTTGTGTGACATGGAGTGATGAGGATTCCTCTAGTGGTTCTGACTTAGAAAATGATCATCAAAACTTTATTGCTTTTACTGCTAATGTTGACAAAGAGGATTCTGATAGAAAATGATGAAGACTTTCCGAAGACTTATAAAGAGATGTTTGGTAAATGCGCAATGGTGTGTGAGATCAACACTCAACTGTCTCAAGAAAACAAGTGTTTGAAATATGAGAATGTTGCTTTGACTAATCAAGCGGTTGCAAGTAACAACATGATTTTCAATAGTGTCGTAAAACTCGGGTTTTGGATCGGATTAATTGAGTTGAGCTAGTAAATAATTTAAAATAGAATAATTACAAGTCACGTATAGGTCGGAGAGATTAAGTAATTAAGTGTTATTGAATTAAATCAATTAATAAAAATAGCACAAGGACTAAGTTGATTAGTGACAAAATTGAAAGGAAAGCGATTTTCAAATTAGCAAGTGCCTTAAATGACAATTAAACAAAAGTTATATTAGCAATTAAACCATTTTAATTTCATGTTAGTGCTTAATTAAGTGGAGTGTCATCATTTTCCACTAAGTGAATATTAAATTAATTAAATCATTATTAGTGACTTAATTAACTTAATTAATGAGTTAATTATCTCTATATATATGCTTTGATAATGGGAGAGAGAAAAACCTTAATCTCATTCTCTCATCCTTCCACCGTTGAATTAGATATTATTTGAAAATAAAAATAAAAATAACATAATATGAAACATGATATACAACATTTGAGAAACCATTATTTAAGCACTATAAAAAGATTTGACTCTTATTTGAGCACTATTAAAAAATTTTGGCCTTTATTTGAGTATTTTGAAAGATTTTCCTTTCATTTAATTACTTTTTTAAACATTAAGCCCTTATACGAATATTTTTTAAAGGTTTAACCCTTACGTGAGTAACCCTTAAAAGATTGAGCCCCAATTTGATGATTTAGTTTTCTTTTTTTTTATGTATACTAGGATAGTTGACAAATAAAAAAAATTGAAAAAAAAAAAGAGTTCCCTTCTTTATTTTTCCTTGCTATATATATATATATATAGGTTGGGTTTTATTTCGATACAAGAAAATTTAAATGTTTCTAATTTTCAATATTGGAAATATCATAGGTCCCCAATAATTATGTAGTTTCTAATATTAGAAAGTTTATATGGTGTTAGCAAAAATCGTTTCTCAATAATAAAAAGAATTCAATTTTTTTATTTTTCATAAAAGTTATAAAAATAATTATTTTTTTATAAGTTGATTTCATTTTAAGGTTTAATTGGTTGTTTTCTAAATGTGATTTAAATATATAAAAAAATCTTTATATTTAAAAGATGTTTTTATAAGAATTTAAAAAGAAAAAATTGTTATTATATAGCATGCAATTATATTATTTTGTGATTATTTGAGATTTTAATTTTAAATTATAATTATAATTTAGTAATCATATTTAAAGATATTTTTATTGAAAATATCATTATTTATGACAAGAAAATCATGTTTAAAACTTCAAAAATTTCATATAAATGCAATCTTTTATAATATATATTATATGATTTGTGAGTTGAGTGAAAAAAGAATCCTACGTAAAATCACGTAAAAAAAGAACTCTTTCCCCGCTACTCGGATTACTTTATGTTTCTCTTCATTTTCTCCAAAAGAAAAAATAATTATTTGTGGTCATTTTAAAAAGCACTCCCACACTTTTTAGTACTTTTTTTCCTTATCATTTTGTTAATTTACCAATAATTATAATTTTGAAATTTATTTTATAATGAAGATTGCTGTTAATAATTTTGATTTATAAATTGAACTTTTTGTTGAACAAGAAAACACATACTTGGCTGAATTCCAAAGGACTGGGAAATTTTCTTGATATAATTCTTTGCTTTTATCACTGGCTCAGCTTAGGTCCAACTCCATCCTCGTTATAATAATCGCGAGAGGTTAAGGTTGAAAAGGAGGAATAAAATTAAATAATCAATTTCATTCAAATAAAAAAAACTTTAGTTCAAACCCATTTCTACTTCTATTTAATTTATATTTTATATATCATAACATCGTAATATTAATGAAATGTTATTTAAACACACTTTTGCAGCGGTTTTCCAATCCAGACTAAAAAAAAGGAAAGCACTACAATACTATACTGTCTCAAGAGACGGTCATGGAGTGGCATAATTCAACAAGAGATCCCATAGCATCTGTAAAAACCCAGGTTGTTCCTCTGCCTAACCCCTAATTTGCACACAAAACATGAATGGTCTTTTTTGGTCACTCAACATCTCCTAGGAGAGCTGTCTGCTTCTGTTTTAAGCAGAGTATCAGACACATTCATGACCAGTGCAAACTAACTTAAACTGTGAAGTCAATCATAACTCTAGAATATGTATTCGTAAGCAGTACTTCTAAGTAGCTAGATTAGAGTTTAGGGAAGTATACACCTTACACATTGTGCTGCTATATAATTTCAGATGCGAGGGAACAAACAGAAAGCACAGATGAATTAACTTAATGACAACACCATCTCAGTTTAGCAAATGATACACAGAAAACTTCCCTGTGGTTGCAACATGAATCAAGAAAAAAACATGGTTTACGCATTTGAATTCAAGGAATAAAGCCTAAAAACAAGAGTTCATGATCTCGAATCAAACCATTAGCACAACGGATAAAATAATAACAAGTACTAATTGCTTACAAGAATAAGATCTAAAAAGGAGCTTTTCTCAACCTTCTATGAAGAAGTAACCCCCAATCCTACAACACAACCTCATTGGCAGGCAATTGGGGGGTAGTTTAGGGAGAAAACAGCAATAAATCAATAGAATTAAAGCTGAAAATATTTAACATCCTTCACAAAAACAACCATTTGAAGATTTCTCAATCTTGAAGCATAATCTCAAAAAGATTACACATTGATAACCAGCAGAAGGATGTGATTGACTTCCTAAAAATTATACTCAACTAACATGAAAATATTTCATTCATTTCTCAAGCAGAATGACAGATAAAACTTGCATTTCCCATTCATTTCCGACTTACCAAACAGGGCACTACCAAGACCTGCATTTCCCATTCATTTCTTACCATCCAAGCAGAAGCACTACCAAGATTTTCATTTAAACAGGCAATATAAGATGCAAAAAGGGATCTTTAACGAAACAAAGTAAATAAACATCACATCTAGAGCGATTTGAGGATCCATAAATGTTAAAATCGTCTAACTTGACCTCAAAAACAACCTCTGGTGAACAAAAATCGGCAAATTGTCCAAAACATTAAAACTAAACAAAAATTAAAAAAAAAAGGAAAGTAAAAACGGGAGAATAATATCGATAATAAAAGAAAAAAAGAAAACAAGCATTCTCACTCCAGGGGAACATCGACATCGCCATCGTCGATTTCCTGCTGCAAATCCTTGGGGTCTTTGCCATCAACCGTACATCCCACGGAGACGCAGGTGCCCAGAATCTCCTTCACCGTACCTCTTAAGTCCTTAGCCATCGACCTCGGCCTCATTACTTTAGCAATCTCGATGACGTCATCAAGGCCGATGTTCCCATTATGCTTGATGTTTTTGGTCTTCTTCCTATCCCTCTCAGGCTCCTTCAAAGCCTTGATCACCAGCGCCGCCGCCGACGGGACAACCGTGACTTTCGCCTGACGGTTCTGGACGGTGAGCTTGACGGTCACGCGGAGACCCTTCCATTCCTTTGCGGTTTCCTTGGCAATATCTTCCCCGATCTTTTTGGGAGATAGACCGAGTGGACCGATCTTCGGAGCGAGGGAACTAGCAGCTCCGACTTCGCCGCCGGTGACGCGGACGAACACATCGACGACTTGTGTTGGGTCAAACTTGGGCGGCATTGTTGGGCTTACTCTTTGATGGAGGAGAAAAGGAGGATTAGGGTTTTCAGAAATGGAAGAGTATAAAAGGGTGGAGTAATAAAGGTAGGGTTTTTCAGTTTCTTTGATTTATTGCCCGATTTAACCTTCAGTGAACTCGGGAAAATCGAAATCCGATGGGTATGTATGTAATTTCAGGTGAGACTTGGATGTTTGGGCTTATCCTCAATTGGGTTGCACTTTATGTATAAGGCTTGGACTAGGTGATATCAATGCCTTTTTTTCTTTTCGAAATATCAACACCATATAGAGAGATTTTGATTTCGAGAAGCAGATATCCAAAATTGTTTAGGTTGGTTGGTTTATATTATTTTTTAAAAATATTTTAAACATAAACAATTTAATATAATTTTAAATACTTATTTAATTTCATACTATATCATTTTCTTTTCAATCGAAATAGTTAGGGCTAATTTGGTATTATTGTTGCAGTGCAGAAGCTTTTAAATGGTTGCAAATATATTTTTAAAAAATATAGTTTGTTAATTTCTGAATATTTAGCATTGTTATAAAAATTTAAGATTGAAGGTTACAATGCCCATATTAAACATTATATTGGAAAGTAAAAATCATCTTTTATGGCACGTGTTGAATTTTAATATTCTCGCGGCATATTTTTATTATATTTTATGTAATTTAACATGATTATATAAGTGTAATATTGAATTTATTTAGATGAAATGTTAAAATGATAATTTAAAATAAATTTACAATTAATTCTTTCAATTCTCAGGCGAGGAGTATAAACTTTATATGTATACGAAAGTTATAAATTCAAAAAATATATACATAATTTGTAGCAATTGAGTAATAACTAATTTCATCTCTCTTTCATTTAATTTTATTAATTATGTTTTACTTCATATCTGATCCAAATGGTAAATCCGAATGCAAGATGTTACATTCATTGTCGAAGAAACTTCAAATGTAATCATGCAAGGTACTCACTAGAAAATCAAGTTAAAAATATTTTTTTATAAAATCATTTCATATTAATCAATTTCAATTTTAATACTTTAAAATCAGGTTGAAAACATTTTCAAACTATTTGCAAGTGTCCAAAGGCATTTGGGACAAAGTACGAGTCTTTGGGGGTTAAAACAATGTAATACATGGGAGGAACTCTTATTTGGCGTAGATGTATCGATACAAGTAAGGACTTGTAATGATACAAATCCTTGGTATTGTAGATGTTTAGATTCTACCAGAGTTGTTGCAATGCAACTGGCTCCATGTACCGATACAATTATGACTAAGCCTAAAAATAATCTCATAATTCATCAATTTTTACTCGTGACAATATATTATCAAAATATTGGCTCATGGGACTCAAAACCAAGTTCAAAACATCCAAAATATTCAATAGAACACCTATAAACCTAGTGAGCATATACATGTCACAAGAATTACCAAGTTCAACCATCATGTTAGCTTACTTAACACCCAATATATTGATCATTCTAATGTTCATCCATCGTATAACTATTTCATACATCAAACATGGCATGATATATATACATAAACATATACAACCCTGATCAAAACATACTTAACATAGGTTACAAAGTTACCAAGAGCCAACAAATTAAAGATAACATATAATACTCCAATTATTAATCCTTGTTAACTTAGGTACATGCCACTGCAGAACTAAAACCAAAAGGAGTATTACAGATTGTGATTGAGCTGAGATAAGAGTCTTGTATGCTGTTAATATAACACGAGCTCAACAAAACTTATGCATCACCTGCACACAGAATCAAACAAATTCACATGCTGAGCATTGGGAGCTCAGTCGTACTAACATAAATCGAAATAAAAACATTAATCATTAAAAATTAAACATTTTGATAACCTTTAATACCAGTACACTAATTCCAATTCAACACTTAACATATCATGCAATTACATTACACCATGTTGCTTTGAATTATTAAATTAACTTTACAATAGTCTCTTATACAATGTATCATATATATATACCAATGTCGTCTCTTTTCATAATACCTTGTATACCTATATGCATTTCATATCCATGAATCATTATGTTACTGGTAAAATTTTCATTACCAATCTAAATATCATATTTCATACAATGTTTCCTATACCTTATTAATTGTTTCATGTCACAATTATCTTTCTTGTTCTCATTGCAATCGCATTTCGTATGTATAAATGATTTTATATCATATTCATAACGAGATCACGTATCACATTCATAATTAGCCTCTATTAACTTGATATAAAATAAAGGACATGTACATGGATTAATCACCTAACACTCCACAATAATCACGTAAGTGTTGATTGAGCATTAATACATCAACATCCCTTAACACTCCACAATATCCATCATAGTGCCAAAATATGCATTGAAGTGCAAAAATGAATTGCATCAAAGTGTCAAAATAAATTGCGTCGATGTGCCAGAATGCTCCCATCGATAAACACATAAATCCTATAGCATGCTAACTATACCTGAATTCTACCCCATATTGTTAATAAGACAAATCTTTATTATCAAATCTCATCACTAAGCATTTCAATCTAGGAGATATCACAATAACATCATAGTTTATGACAAACCATTATATTAATCTCATACACATATACATGTGTAGATATCTTCTCAATATCCATAATGTTAACATTACGACTCATATCATGACATCATACAATTTCACATAAGCAAGTGTAGCAACTTATCAATTAATCTCCAATTGAACGCGGTATAAAGCACATTCATTTACCTTGGACATTAAGTGTACTTTAGGATTGACACTTACTATTTTCTACTCCAATCAAAACTTTATTTTAATATTTTTACAGGATAAATATCAAATTTATACTTGTACTTTGGTCCAATGTGTAATCCGATACATAAACTTTCATTGGATGCAATTATATGCATGAAACTTGAATTATGGTTTATATGTATACATAAAACTTCTATTTTGATTCAATTGTACACATTTAAAAAATGAATACAAACATTTATTTTCATATTATATTAATATAATTATTTGTGTACAATATATTGATGTAAAATAATGCTAATTCGATAATGTTTTAGTAATTTGTGAAAATTAAATCAAATCAAAATTTTTAGTATAAAAATACACAAAATCAAAATTCATGTATGGCATTGCACATTGAATTAAAATTAATGTATAATTTTGATACTATCCTTATTTTTATAATACAAATTGTTTTACTTTCGTAAGATGGAATTTCTAGTTTAATATTAATGCGACATGTTAGTAGTGATTAATATAAAAGTTTTTGTCTAATACAATTATAAAAAAAATGATAGGTAGTGTTTGAAAAGTCATTTAGTAATTATATTTGAGTGTAATTGCTTGTAATTACACAATGATGACATGTTTGTGTAACCATTGTAATTGACGGGTCTCACCATATTAGTTGCAATCGGAGTACCCTAATTACACTTTTCAATTTGTAAGGGGAGGGTGAGAATTGAAGCAATTACACAGGTAATTACACACGAATCCAAGTTTAAAATTGTATTTTTATACAATTTATAAAAATTATATTATAAACATAAAAATGTATGAGTGTTTGGGATGGTTATGATAAAAAAATTATTATATTATGAATCCTGAAAAATTATATTATAAAAATAAATTGTGTATTTTATAAAATTACAACAAAAAATTATATTATCAAATCTTAAAAATTTTCTAAATTTTTGATAAAAAAGTTTCTTATAAAAATAATTTACAAGTTGTAAAAACGTTTAATATATTGATTTATAAAAATTTATGGTCAAGAAGTACAAACATAAATTATTTATGCATTCATGCTATATATTATAAAAATAATAATATTATTCATTAATGTTATAGTTTTTTAATCATAAACTATTTATAAAAAATTAATTTTTTAAAGTCATGACAAAAATTATATTATTTATAAGAATTATTATGAAAATTATTGGCAACTTATAAAACTTTATTGTAAAAGTTATATAGTATAAATTATATATATATTTAATTAATTTACATATTATAAAAAATGAATATAATCTAGTATAAATCTTTCTCCAAATTAAATTTATATAAGTTTTTATAACTAAAGCTACAGACTATTTAGATTGTGAACCCAAATATTATAAGGTTAATGCTAAATATGCAGACACAAGCACCATAGATAGTTCACGAACTCTTTAATTTGATATTCAAATCTTCGAAATATGGTTGAGAAGACATTTGTTGTTCTAAAGAAATATTTCTTATATTAACATCAACTTAGTATAGCATGAAAAAATAATGTTAAATTGTACTAGTATATTGTATATTTCATATATTCAACTATAGGTTGAATTGAGATGATTCATATTTCGAATAGTACATGGAAGAATGATATCTTGACAATCTTAATTATGTAGATTCAAATTCAGATGATGGTGAACTTGATTAAGGACCAACCGATGATAATAAAGAGTATACGTTAAATATCAAAGAGGAAATAACATAATAAATATGTACTAAAACAATTAGATAAAATTGCATATGAGATTTATTTTTCTTGCTATTTTTACTAGTAATTGTATTATCAATACTTTTTTAGACCATCATAATGTATCTGATGACTTGATTTTAATTTTTGTTACTTGCTTAGATATTATTTTCATACTAACAAGTTTTTATAGTAATTAATATTTAAAAAATATATAAATTATGTAACAATATAATTACAAATTGTACTATTAAACATGATATAAAAAATTATTATATAATTACACTCTATCAACTAAACACCTCTAAAAAATTATAATTGGTAATTATAAAACTAAAGAAAATTATAATTCTTTCTAATTATAAAACAAAACCTTAATATAATGGGTAAACTATCAAAATAATCACTTTAATTTGTCTCAGGTTACATTTTAGTATGTCTGAAATATTACGTTTTAGTCACTTACATTATCGTGTTGTAACATTTTAGTCATTGAGTGTTAATTGTCGTTAATGATGTAACGGTAAGCTAACCTAACATCTATTTCAAATGAAAATTTAAGGTTAAATTATACAATTGGTCCCTATATATTTTTCATTTTGAGCAATTTAATTTTTTCCTTTTATGTTAGAAGAGATGGAGAAGGGAGAAAAATAGAGTGAGAAGCAGAAGAGAATAGAAAATAAAGTATAAAAAAAGAAAGTTAAAAGAATATAAAAGAAAAAATTAAATTGCTCAAAACAAAAAATATGGGACCAATTGTATAATTTAACCTAAAATTTTTATTTGAAATGATATTTAATGTGTCAGTATTGTTATACCGTTAATGGCAATTAATGGCTCAATGACTAAAATATTATAATCCGTTAATATAAGTGATTAAAATATAATATTTTAAACATAAATGACTAAAATGTAACCTAAAAGAAACAAAAAAAAAATATTTGATAGTTTAAATAGTTTATCCTAATATAATTATTAGACGTATGGGTTTTCATGACCAAAGCGGAAAACAGTCGGGGAGAAACCAACCAACCAACAAAAAACCGCGCAATCAAAACAAGTAATTTTAGGCAGGCAGCGTAGCTGAAAGAGTGCTTCTGGTTATTTTGATTTTATTTCCTGGGTGTGTAAAGCTAAATATCAATGGATTCTGTCTCATCTTCTTCATCTCTAGATGACTCCACCCAACTAAGCCCTAATTCTGATCCCAAAGATGTGGAACAACGGTTTGATTTATTATCAGTGACTGATGAACCGATCCAATCCGAACCCAGTCATCGAGGAAATGGCGATGGATTCACCAATGGATCCTTGAATCCGGAGAGAAGCACCGGCGACGAAGACGACGATCAATTAGTGGAGGATCAGGAATTGGTTGCCGATGAAGGGCCTTCGAGTCCAAACAGTTGCAGTTACGCCGGTGACAGAGGGAGCGCCAGCGCCACCAGCGTGTCGAGGATTGATGCTGCGAGTGATATTGACGATATTGAGATTCAGGGAGGGAGGAACGAGAGCTCATTTGAAGGTATCTCGGATTCTCAGCCCTCCTCTGGGGTGCCCGGTAAACACCGCGTCGACGAGGTGAGCCATTTCATTAACATTTTGTTTTTGTTGGCTTTGTTAATGTGGAGAAAACTTTTTGGTTTAGCTTTTTCTTAACCAAATTCACCAATCATTGCCGTTCATATTTATGAACTGGATTTTGGAATTGAAAACAGATAGGAAGCTTTGAATTAATCAACAACGATTTCATTGTTTGCCTTTCATTGTCAGCATTTAGTTAAAAAAAGAAGAAGCTATTTTCAAGTGTTATTTCTATAATAAACCATGTCTGATTTATAAGTGCAGGATGATGCTTCGATATCATGGAGAAAGAGGAAGAAACACTTCTTTATCTTGAGTAACTCTGGCAAACCAATATATTCCAGGTCTGTTATTAGTTACTAAATATGCTAGCACTGGAAGGTGCATGATGTGCCAATTACTAGCGGCTGCTTGCTTATAATTCCTATTTCAGTTTCTTTTGTATACTTAACTTGTAGATATGGAGATGAACACAAATTAGCTGGTTTTTCTGCTACACTACAAGCCATTATTTCCTTCATGGAGAATGGGTACTTGGCTGGATCTAGCTTACTTAGATTTTAATAATGATTCTTTTGCTTAATCAAATGCAAAATTTTCAGCTACTTTCTCCCTTTTTATGACAGTTCTTTGAAGGAGTTTTAATGTATGGTTGATTGATTCTCAGGGGAGACCGTGTCAAATTGGTGAAGGCTGGAAAACACCAGGTATTGCATGGCTAAATTTTCTATTTCTGGAGATGATATTTATGCTTTTTAGCTTTAGAATCAGTTATTATTAGATTACTTGCATTCAAACTACTTTCTCATTCGCTTAGTAGTTCAGGTTTTTAAGTGCACCTTTTGGAGTTCCTTTCACATATCAAATACTATAGGAAAAAAATAGTGAAAAGCTTCAATTTAATTTCTATTTCACCTTAATCTTATTATTTTATTGATAGTTTCCTTATAGTTGAACTTTAATCCTCTAAAATAATTATTTTCAAGACATTTATTGGAGAGTTATTGTTTTCGGCAAGAAAAGTGAATGCCGTGGCGTGATGGCAGAAAGTTTTTTTTTTTTTTTTTGAAACTTATGACAACTGAAATTGCATTTCACAAGCAGCTAAATATTCAATAATCTAATAATTCTATTACACACGAAGACTGCAAAAGAAAGCAAAAATTCTAAACAATATTGTTGTTGAAAATAGGCACATTTACATGAAAATTGTCTGTTGATTTCATCAAGAAAGCACACAAAACTCTTACTTTTTTCTTATTCTTTTGGAATAGAATGCCTAAACACTGGCCAAACTTAAAGCTTATATATTCAAACATTTTTGTTTGATCAATTGAATAAAATATGGGGTGATGTATTATTTTCATTCAGGTAGTCTTCGTTGTAAAGGGACCGATTTATTTAGTTTGCATCAGCTGCAACGAGGAGCCCTTTGAATCACTAAAGGGACAGTTGGAGCTTATTTATGGTCAGGTAGTTCTTACAATAACCCTTGCAAATCTCTAGTTCCTGACTGATGAATTCGGTTGCTGCTGCCTATTCAAGGCTTGTGAATTTCCCTTGATCCTTTTATTTCTCACGCATTATTATTTGGTCACCCTTATATTATTTGTTAATGACAGTCACGCAAAAGAATTTCTCTCAGTCACTGTTGATTGGTTATCAAATGGATGCAGATGATACTTATCTTAACAAAGTCCATAAATAGGAGCTTCGAGAAGAATCCTAAGTTTGATATGACACATTTGCTTGGAGGAACAGATGATGTTTTTTCTTCCCTTATTCACTCCTTCAGTTGGTGCGTTTCTTTGGGTTTTTCCTGCAGATAAATATTGGAGCTCCCCTTTCTGCCTCCATCCCACCCTGCTACCCCCCTCGTTTGCTTTCTTGCTTAAACCTACTTTGACTTATTTTAAGGCCGCATTTGGATTACATTGGTGCACGTAATTGGGTCTTCAATCATACCACACAACTCATGGGTAGCATGGCGGGAATATTCTCACCGTGTTGCACCTTCAGTTGAAGATTGGACCCTCATGGGTCCAGTGAAAATTCTCCCCTCTGGTTGCAATTTTCCTTCCAATTTTTACTATTTTTTTTACTTAAAAGTTTCTAAACTATATTCTTTTCAAATTATATATTCATTTAATTTAATGAAAAAAATTATATAATTATATAATAAGTACAAAAATAATGAAAATAGGAAAATAAACACATAAAATAATGTAGCAATATCAGTGTCCTTAATGCTCAATTTCTATTATCACTAATAGTTACAGGTTTTTTGCTATCTAAACATATCTTTGCAGTTTGCACTGCAACTCCAGTCTCACTATTATCGTAAATAATTTCGGCACAAGCACTATTCTAATCTCTTCTAGACCCCAAGTCAATTGCGTGACTATTAGTTCTGGTTGTTTAAAAATTTGTCCTATTCTATCCCTGGTTGAAAATATTGATTATGCATTCAGAACAAGGATAATATGTGTTTGTATTTACACGTTTGTGTTGCTTTCATTTTCCTCCACAGTACCTGAATGGTACGTTCTAACCTTTTCTTTTTCTTTTTCTTAGGAACCCAGCTACATTTCTTCATGCATACACCTGCCTTCCCCTTGCTTATGCAACAAGGCAGGCTGCCGGTGCCATATTGCAAGATGTTGCTGATTCAGGGGTGTTATTTGCAATACTAATGTGTAAACACAAGGTAAAACTCTGGCATCTCTTTTTTCTTATTTTACCCTGAAAATAAGCTTCAGCATTGTATTTGTTCTTGTTTCTTTCCCTGTTACTTCATAAGAAGTATTTTACTGTTTAGAACATTTTAATGACCCGAAGGTCAATTTCAGGTTATCAGTCTTGTTGGTGCACAAAAAGCCTCTCTTCATCCTGATGATATATTGCTACTTTCAAACTTTGTGATGTCATCAGAGTCATTTAGGTAAGTGGAATAAACTTTTAACTGGTCTTTAATCCCCTTCTATCAGTCAACTCCTGAGAGTCTGAATGCACTTGCCCTCAGAAACACATTACTTATGATGTTTCAGAACCATCTCTTAGATAATCCTCCTTAGTAGGGAGTGTGGATCAGTAATGTTGATCCTTTTGACTTGGATAGGAGGTGGGCTTTATGCAGATTTCTAGCTAAACATTTTTTGTTCAATAAACAACCTCGATTTCATTATCTTATCTTACAAGTATTCCTCATGTGCCAATTGAATTCTAAATTGAAATTCCAGTTCAGAATTTTTTTGCATATTTTAAGCAATTAACATGCTTACTAGCACTTTTATTGTTTTGGTGACAATTTTTATTACATAAAAAATAGTTCTTAACAGCCCAAAACTACATTTGGTTGGCAGAAAACAATTTCTTTATAATCCAGAACTTAAACAATTGAGTCCTGAGTTTGTGTAGTCTTTGCATTTTTTATTTATCTCCTCTTTTCCTTCTATATCTAGCAGATTTAATGTTACATTGATGCTAATGATTTTGTGGGCTTTTTATGAATGATCTCTTCGTGCTTTATGCAGGACATCAGAATCATTTTCTCCAATTTGCTTGCCTAGATATAATACTTTGGCATTTTTGCATGCTTATGTGCATTTTCTTGATGTGAGTGACACTTGGTTTGCAATATGTTAAATTTTATGCAACTTCTACATGCAATGCTGTGGTAACTTCTACTTTCTTGTGTCAGGTCGATACATACTTGATGTTGCTTACTACTAGTTCAGATGCCTTCTATCATCTTAAAGATTGCAGGTAAACTGTATGTTTGTTTGAATATGATATTAGTGAACTTAGGGTATAACCTTCCTACTATTTACGACAGTTGACTGTATATCTTGAGGCTGACTTATGTTCATCTGACAAAATGGAAATATAGCCAGATTTACTTGTCTCTATGCCTTCTGTATAGAAATATAAAATGTTTATTTTGTTCCTCTCGGCAATTGAGAAATTTGACTGAAATTTTATAGGATACGCATAGAAACAGTCCTCTTAAAGTCCAATATTCTTAGTGAAGTTCAGAGATCACTGCTAGATGGTGGGATTCAAGTTGAGGATTTGCATGTTGCCCCATTGCCTCGATCTGGACCATCTCCTCATCAAGTCCAGCAAATACTTCAAACAGATTCTCCTGAGAGGCCTAGGGAACCATTTGTTGGCATTGGTGGTCCTGCTGGACTTTGGCATTTCATTTATCGCAGTATATATCTAGATCAATATGTATCCACAGAGTTCTCAGCACCACTGAACAATCATCAGCAACAGAAAAGGTAAAACTGTTGAACTTTTACCAGTTCAATTTGTACTTATTTCATGTTGAATCAGTATAGTATATTTTGCTTTATGATAGTTGGTAGGGTAACTGGTTTTTTCCGGTCCAGATTGTATAGAGCTTACCTAAGACTGTATATTTCCATGCATGATAAAGGAATTGGGCCATACAAAACTCAGTTCAAAAGGGATGAAAACTATGGTAACTCTCTCTCTCTCTCTCTCTCTCTCTCTCTCACACACACACACAAATTTTGCTGACGTCTATTATAAACTATAACTAACTAGATAAAAGTTAATTTTTTGGTTTGATGTACCAATGTCTATTGAGACAAGCGGTAAGGGGCTCGATGCCCCTTAAGCAAATTCTTGGGTTTGAGTCTTGTGGATGGAGAAAACAATGTTGAGAGAGCTTTCCCCGTTTAAGGGTCCAGCCCAACTTGACTTGGATTTAGTCGGAGCCCAATGTGACTACAGGACACTTGGGGGTCTCAGACAAAAAAAAACACTTTTTGGTTTGCAGTTTGAGTGTCTCTCACTATAGTTCTCCTTAATGTTCTCTGGTTAATTGACAGCAATTGCTTATTACAAGTTATCAGTTTGCAGTTTCTATTTTACAGCCTTCATAGAATTAATGTGATTAATTTTATTTGTCAGTTTTACTATGCTGGGTCACGCAGGATTTTGAACTCTATGCGGCATTTGATCCCCTTGCAGACAAGGTTTGCTTAGCGTGTTCAAAATTGAAATGATGTCTTAAGTACATACTGAATACATCTCCGTGGAAAAAGCTTTAAAGTTCCATTTTTTTTTACATTATGTGCAGGCAGAAGCCATTAAGACATGCAACCGGGTTTGTCAATGGTTAAAAGATGTGGAAAATGAGATATTTTTGCATGGAGCAAGCCCTTTTTCATGGTGATAAGTCAATCCGGTTAGACAGTATGTACTCTAGTTTTTCCTTTTCAATTTGCTCTTCATAGTAATCTCACCCCCCCCCCGCCCCCGTCATACACTTTAGAATTTCTACTCATAGTTAGCTAGCTGGCCATTTGTACGATTCATCTTCCTAAAGATTTGCCTCTTTTTCATCAGTAACATAATAAGTCCTAACGTGCTAGAGAAAATTTAAAATTAGCGGTACTCTTTCGTTCTTTCAAACTGAGGCCTTGTTTCGTATTGGTTTGGATGATAAATAGAGGTGAGAAAAATAGCTCATTATGTGCATATTTTCCTAGTATGACTTTAGCTGAACTATTTTCTTGGGGGGGGGGACAAAGAAGATTATTGGAAAGTTGAAGAGAAAGGGGTTGCAGATGTTAAGGTTTGAATTCGAGATCCGTATGACATCATTTAAGGTTATTGCATGAACTAAGTGAAAGCTTTGGTTTTGCAGGAAGCTCATATTTAAGAAACTGATCTAACCTTACAAAATGAGGTCTTGATGGGGTTTTTGCTATAAAACACAAAAACGTAAATAGTTGATCCCAGTGAATATTAAAACTCGTCTTTGAAATTCGTTAGTGACAATTTCGTCATTTCAAGTTGGTCAAAGTTCATGGATTCAATTCTGGAGATTATAATTATCATTATCATTAAAGTTTGTTTGCTCCCCACTTAGTCCACGATAATGAAATCTTAGTATGTTGTTTTATTTTGGTGGAATGACCATTAACTCCTTCATAAACTCGAGTACTTTTAAAACCATAACTAAAAAATGGTATGAAAAACTATATTATATGAAAATATGATAAAAAATTTTACTTAATAAAAAATAATATTTTAAATGTAAAAGGAAAATTAAATTAATAAAGTAGAAATACAAGGTGCAGGGTATATTGGTGATTGTGCATGAACCGGGTGCTCTGACTCTGACTGGGGGGCATCATCATTTTATTTTTATAAAAAGAGTGCACTATACTACTATATATGGTGTGGTCATGGAGGCCAGGCCTAGGCCACCTCTTTTTCATATTCATCATGGAAAAAAACCAAACCCAATAATACTTTAATTCATTGGCTCACGAGATCACCCCCATTATTTATTTATTATTTTTATTTTGTTTGAACCATTATTACTTTTTTGACAATTATTATGGGATAATAATAATCATATACTTTTCAATTATTGTAAAAAAATCATTTTAATTTTCTTTTAGATAATTTTAGTTAACCTTGCAAATATAGCTAAATCCTTTTTATTTGTGAAGAAAACCTTTTTTTTATCTAGATTTTTTGTGTTTCGTCTTTTTACACGAAGTGTAGTTGGATAATTTATAGTGGGAATAATAATAATGTCCTACAGTCATTAATTGGGTTTGGACTGTCTAGCCAGACCTAGCATGGCGAGGTTTAAATAGCCTCAATACTAGTTTTCTGTTTATCTTTAATTTTGAGCTGTAACTTTCACACATTCAATTCTAGTCATCACATCCATGAAACTCCTTTTCTACTTTTCAATCTCTCCCCATGGTTCTTCTGATAATTCAAAATAATCTCAAGTTTTTTTTTTTAATTTTAATTCTTCCACAATAGTTTTGGCTCCTATTAAACTTGAAATTTCGTCCTGTCAACCCCTAATGTGAGCAAAGTTATCCCATTTTTTTCATCCACGAAGACAATTTTTGTTGGGTCAAAATAAGAGAAGAATCACTAAGCAAATAAATCAAGTGATACTACTCATTAAATCAATAAACCCATTGAATCAGCAAATAAAAAATCAAATGATACTAATTGAATCTACAAAACCCATTGAATCAATTAAAATGAAAAAAAGATGGATGGAGGAGGAAAGCAATTTAGAAAATCCAGCAAACAAAGATAAACAACTCACATACATCATCCATGCATGCATGCAATTGCAGCCTGATGCTTAGTTGACCCCAGCAATTAAAGAGCAATATAATAAATAAATAATTAAAGAGCAATATAATAAGTACATAATATCCCATTAAAATACACTATCTCCTAGAAAGCAAAGCCCTTCCTTTCTGATTTCAGTTTTTCAGAAAAAAAAATTCACCTTTTCTGTTTTTTTTCTTTGTAATTTTTTCTCCACCTTTCTTCTTCTCCAATGCAAAAACCCTAAAAACCTTGATCTTCATACAACCCATTTCCTATGTCAACCCGACCCGATCTGGGTCCTATCCATTTCGCCTTCCTCTTCTACCCGAAGTAGATAAACCCAAGGAAGAAGAAAATTGATAATTTTTTTTAAAAATTAGAAGAGTGAAAATAAGAAAAGATTTTTTTAGAGAAATGTATAAAAATCAGCTTCAAGAGCTAGCTCAGAGGAGCTGCTTTAATCTTCCTTCCTACACGTGCATTAGGGAAGGTCCAGACCACGCACCAAGGTTCAAGGCCACCGTCAACTTTAACGGCGAAACCTTTGAGAGTCCTCACTATTGTTCTACTCTCCGTCTAGCAGAACACTCCGCCGCCGAGGTCGCCCTTCAATCCCTCTCTAGTCGTGGACCCTCTCACTCTCTAGCCGCTAGAATCCTAGTAAGTTTCTCAAAGCTTTGTTTTTCTTTTTTTTTTTTGCTAATATGCGTCTCTTAATTTAAGGCTTAAATTTGTGGGGGGGATTTTTATTTTACGAAGCCCTTTTTCTTTTGTTTGTTAAGTTGAGCCATTGAGGGTGATCGGCGTTAAACCACGTTCACCGGAGGTTCAATTCAGGTGGTTGGGGTGGGGGAGGATAGAGGAATGGAAATTACCGGAAAGTCCTTCGGGGTTAATGAATTAACAGAAGGCAGTGGGGGGTTTTCTTGACTTTTTAGGTGATGAAAGCGAAATTTTAATTAATTTCCGTGGAGATGAACAATGGGAACTGGGGAAGTTTCTCTCTTCATGGTATTGAATGCCATAATTAATTACAACTGTGACTTTCTTTAAAAAATAATTCTCATATTTTGGGAAACAGCTGTACTTCAATAATCTGGGTTTTATTGGTGTAATTAATGGCTTAATCACGGGTATTCCGGTCATTAAAAAATATTTTATTTCCGGCCGTCTCAGTTGACTGTCTGGAGAAATAACCGTAGAGAGGGCAAAAATTAATGTTTCAAAATTTAAAAAAAAAGGCGTCTTAATTTCTTGCAGACTCAATTAATTCGAGTAGTTGTATGAGCACTTGTCGGTGCAACCCAAAAAACCCCATAAACAAAAATAAATGTAAAATGCAAATGAAATGCTTTGTTGATTTTTTTGGGGGGGGGTCTGATTTTCTTCCATGGATAAAAAAAAAGTTTTGCTTTAAGCAGATGTGTAAAATTTGAATCTTCCAAAAACTAAAGATGTCATTTTTTAGAGATAATTTAGAGGCTTAATCTAGCAAATGTTGATATGAGATTAAGTTAATATACAATTGGACTCGGCCTTGTCGAGACTTGAATTTTAGTGCATTTGTAATGTGAACTATAGATGTAGTGAAAGAGGAGTATATAGTTATGATCAAAGCTGATCGGAAAGTATGTTTACGTAGGACTACAAAGTATGTATGAGAGACATTTTAGATGTTCATCTCATACATCATCTATGATGGTTGTTGCTACTTATGTTTATTGGCTGATACCTTTCTGGTCTTGTTCTATCTTGCTAAGTTGCTTGCACATTTGTTCGATTTTCACCTCCCGGTAGAAGTAGTTTGTGTACTTTAAATTGTGTTCAGCTTATGGTGTCCAGTCCGTGGATGAACTTGGATATTGGTAAATTGTTGTCATCTCATTCAGTTTGTAGAGGTTAATACCTTTTTTATAAGAAAACGTGGATGAACTTGGATATTGGTAATTTGTTGTCACCTCATTCAGTTCGTAGAGGTTAATACCTTTTCTATAAGAAAACTTTCAAATTTAAAAGAATGGTAGATTATGGAGATTCTTTTGTGGGGCTTGATACTGATATTGCTTCATGATGTTAGGACGAGACAGGGGTTTATAAGAACCTCTTACAGGAAATTGCACAGAGAGTTGGAGCTCCATTGCCTCAGTATACAACATTTAGATCAGGCCTTGGGCATCTACCCGTTTTTACGGGAACAGTTGAATTGGCTGGAATCACATTCACTGGGGAATCTGCTAAGAACAAGAAACAAGCGGAAAAGAATGCTGCCATGGCTGCTTGGACTTCTCTGAAACAATGTGAGTCCATTTTGTGGTTAGAAGAATTATCAATCTCCTCATGTTTGAGCTGACCTAAAAATGCTGTATGTAGTTAGTAGTGTGACCCTAAAACTGAATAATATTGTCTTCTTTTTGTCAGTGGCGAAA